>NW_027100215.1:0-66072 GCF_031753505.1 Anomalospiza imberbis
GGAACCAGGGCTGACCTTATATCTTTCCAAGAAAAAATGGCCAGTGTTTGTCTGAAGGGGCCTTTGGCCTTGACTGGCCGGACGCCTCCAAAAATCCAAACGATTAAAGATATTTCCCAGACCCAACCTGCCCCCACCTCAAACCTGTGCTTCCCTGACAGTCCCAAGGGAACCCTACAAACTGACATCACCAACCAGGTCTGGCAACTTTTCCTTCACAGGGAAAAGGGCCGATGTTTGTCTCCAAGGGACTTTGGCCTTGAGTGGCCGGCCGCCTCCAAAAAATCCAAATGACTAAAGATATTTCCCAGACATAACCTGCCCCCACCTCAAACCTCTGCTGCCTTGACAGTCCAACGGGAACTCTACATGCAGACATCAGCAACCTGGACCAGCAACTTTTCCTTACAGGGAAAAGGAGCGGTCTTTTTCTCGAGGAGCCTGTGGCCTTTAGTGGCCGGCCGCCTCCAAAAAATCCAAACGATTAAAGATATTTCCCAGACCTAACCTGCCCCCACCTCAAATTTGTGCTGCCTTGACAGTCCCAAGGGAACCCTAAAACTGACATCAGGAAACTGCCTTGGCAACTTTTCCTTCACAGGGAAAATGGGTGGTCTTTTTCTTGAGGAGCCTTTGGCCTTGAGTGGCCCGCCGCCTCCAAAAAATCCAAACGATGAAGGATATGTCCCAGACCCAACCTGCCCCACCTCAAACCTGTGCTGCCCTGACAGTCCAAAGGGAACCCTACAAACTGACATCAGCAACAAGGGCTGGCAACTTTTCCTTAACATGGAATAGGGCCGGTGTTTGTCTCCAAGGGCCTTTGTCCCTGAGTAGCCGGATGCCTCCAAAAAATCCAAACGATTAATGATATGTCCTAGACTTAATCTGCCCCTACCAGAAACTTGTGCTGCCCTGACAGTCCCAAAGGAACCCTATAAACTGACAAGAGGAACCTGGGCTGGCAACTTTTCCGTCACAGGGAAAAGGGCCGGTGTTTGTCTTCAGGAACCTTTGTCCCAGAGTGGCTGGCCGCCTCCAAAATCTCCAAACGATTAAAGCTATGTCCCAGACCCAACCTGCCCCCACCTCAAATTTGTGCTGCCCCGACAGTCTCAAGAGAACTCTACGAACTGACATCAGCAACCTGGTCTAGCAACTTTTCGTTCAAAGGGAAAAGGGCCGGTGTTTGTCTTCAGGAGCCTGGGTCCCAGAGTGGCTGGCCGCCTCCAAAAAATCCAAACGATTAAAGATATGTCCCAGACCCAACCTACCCCCACCTCAAACCTGTGCTGCCCTGACAGTCCCAAGGGAACCCTACAAACTGACATCAGCAACCAGGGCTGGCAACTTTTCCTTAACAGGGAATATGGCCGGTGTTTGTCTCCAAGGACCTGGGGCCCTGAGTAGCCGGATGCCTCCAAAAAATCCAAACAATTAAGGATATGTCCCAGACCCAACCGGCCCCCACCTCTAACCTGTGCTACCCTGACAGTCCCAAGGGAACCCTTCAAAGTGACAGCAGGATCCTGGGCTGGACACTTTCCTTCCCAGCGAAAATGGCCGGTGTTTTCCTGCAGGGACTTTGTCCCTGAGTGGCCGGACCCTTCCAAAAAATCCAAATGATCAAAGATATTTCCCAGAACTAATGTGCCCCCACCTCAAAGCTGTGCTTCCCTGACAGTCCCAAGGGAACCCTACCTGCTGACATCAGGAATCTGGGCGGACCATATTTCTTTCCTAGAAAAAATTGCTCGCGTCTTCCTGCAGGGGCCTTTGTCCCTGAGTGGCCGGCCGCCTCCAAAAAATCCAAACGATTAAAGATATGTCCCAGACCAAATCTGCCCCCACCACAAACTTGTGCTGCCCTGACAGTCCCAAGAGAACGCTATAAACTGACATGAGGAACCTGGGCTGGCAACTTTTCCGTCACAGGGAAAAGGGCTGGTGTTTTTCTTCAGGAGCCTGTGTCCCAGAGTGGCCGGCTGCCTCCAAAAAATCCAAATGATTAAAGATATGTCCCAGACCCAACCTGCCCCCACCTCAAATTTGGTCTGCCCCGACAGTCTCATGAGAACTCTACTGACTGACATCAGGAAGCTGGTCTGGCAACTTTTCGTTCAAAGGGAAAAGGGCCGGTGTTTGTCTTCAGGAGCCGGGGGTCCCAGGTGGCCGGCCGCCTCCAAAAAATCCAAACGATTAAAGATATGTCCCAGACCCAACCTGCCCCCACTTCAAACCTGTGCTGCCCTGACAGTCCCAAGGGAACCCTACCTGCTGACATCAGGAATCTGGGCGGACCATATTTCTTTCCTAGAAAAAATTGCTCGTGTCTTCCTGCAGGGGCCTTTGTCCCTGAGTGGCCGGCCGCCTCCAAAAAATCCAAACGATTAAAGATATGTCCCAGACCCAACCTGCCCCCACCTCAAATTTGGGCTGCCCCGACAGTCTCATGAGAACTCTACTGACTGACATCAGGAAGCTGGTCTGGCAACTTTTCGTTCAAAGGGAAAAGGGCCGGTGTTTGTCTTCAGGAGCCGGGGCCCCAGGTTGGCCGGCCGCCTCCAAAATCTCCAAACGATTAAAGATATGTCCCAGACCCAACCTGCCCCCACCTCAAATTTGTGCTGCCCCGACAGTCTCAAGAGAACTCTACGAACTGACATCAGCAACCTGGTCTAGCAACTTTTCGTTCAAAGGGAAAAGGGCCGGTGTTTGTCTTCAGGAGCCTGGGTCCCAGAGTGGCTGGCCGCCTCCAAAAAATCCAAACGATTAAAGATATGTCCCAGACCCAACCTACCCCCACCTCAAACCTGTGCTGCCCTGACAGTCCCAAGGGAACCCTACAAACTGACATCACCAACCAGGTCTGGCAACTTTTCCTTCACAGGGAAAAGGGCCGATGTTTGTCTCCAAGGGCCTTTGGCCTTGAGTGGCCGGACGCCTCCAAAAAATCCAAATGATTAAAGATATTTCCCAGACCCAACCTGCCCCTACGTCAAATTTGTGCTGCCCCGACAGTCCCTAGGAAAACCTACAAAGTGACAGCAGGAACCTGGGCTGGACACTTTTCCTTAACAGGGAAAAGGGCCGGTGGTTTCCTGCAGGGGCCTTTCTCCCTGAGTGGCCGGACGCCTCCAAAAAATCCAAATGACTGAAGATATTTCCCAGACATAACCTGCCCCCACCTCAAACCTCTGCTGCCTTGACAGTCCAACGGGAACTCTACATGCAGACATCAGCAACCTGGACCAGCAACTTTTCCTTACAGGGAAAAGGAGCGGTCTTTTTCTCGAGGAGCCTGTGGCCTTTAGTGGCCGGCCGCCTCCAAAAAATCCAAACGATTAAAGATATTTCCCAGACCTAACCTGCCCCCACCTCAAATTTGTGCTGCCTTGACAGTCCCAAGGGAACCCTAAAACTGACATCAGGAAACTGCCTTGGCAACTTTTCCTTCACAGGGAAAATGGGTGGTCTTTTTCTTGAGGAGCCTTTGGCCTTGAGTGGCCCGCCGCCTCCAAAAAATCCAAACGATGAAGGATATGTCCCAGACCCAACCTGCCCCCACCTCAAACCTGTGCTGCCCTGACAGTCCAAAGGGAACCCTACAAACTGACATCAGCAACAAGGGCTGGCAACTTTTCCTTAACATGGAATAGGGCCGGTGTTTGTCTCCAAGGGCCTTTGTCCCTGAGTAGCCGGATGCCTCCAAAAAATCCAAACGATTAATGATATGTCCTAGACTTAATCTGCTCCCACCAGAAACTTGTGCTGCCCTGACAGTCCCAAAGGAACCCTATAAACTGACAAGAGGAACCTGGGCTGGCAACTTTTCCGTCACAGGGAAAAGGGCCAGGGTTTGTCTTCAGGAACCTTTGTCCCAGAGTGGCCGGCCGCCTCCAAAATCTCCAAACGATTAAAGCTATGTCCCAGACCCAACCTGCCCCCACCTCAAATTTGTGCTGCCCCGACAGTCTCAAGAGAACTCTACGAACTGACATCAGCAACCTGGTCTAGCAACTTTTCGTTCAAAGGGAAAAGGGCCGGTGTTTGTCTTCAGGAGCCTGGGTCCCAGAGTGGCTGGCCGCCTCCAAAAATCCAAACGATTAAAGATATGTCCCAGACCCAACCTACCCCCACCTCAAACCTGTGCTGCCCTGACAGTCCCAAGGGAACCCTACAAACTGACATCAGCAACCAGGGCTGGCAACTTTTCCTTAACAGGGAATACGGCCGGTGTTTGTCTCCAAGGACCTGGGGCCCTGAGTAGCCGGATGCCTCCAAAAAATCCAAACATTTAAGGATATGTCCCAGACCCAACCGGCCCCCACCTCTAACCTGTGCTACCCTGACAGTCCCAAGGGAACCCTTCAAAGTGACAGCAGGATCCTGGGCTGGACACTTTTCCTTCCCAGCGAAAATGGCCGGTGTTTTCCTGCAGGGACTTTGTCCCTGAGTGGTCGGACCCTTCCAAAAAATCCAAATGACTAAAGATATTTCCCAGAACTAATGTGCCCCCACCTCAAAGCTGTGCTGCCCTGACAGTCCCAAGGGAACCCTACCGGCTGACATCAGGAATCTGGGCGGACCATATTTCTTTCCTAGAAAAAATTGCTCGTGTCTTCCTGCAGGGGCCTTTGTCCCTGAGTGGCCGGCCACCTCCAAAAAATCCAAACGATTAAAGATATGTCCCAGACCAAATCTGCCCCCACCACAAACTTGTGCTGCCCTGACAGTCCCAAGAGAACGCTATAAACTGACATGAGGAACCTGGGCTGGCAACTTTTCCGTCACAGGGAAAAGGGCTGGTGTTTTTCTTCAGGAGCCTGTGTCCCAGAGTGGCCGGCTGCCTCCAAAAAATCCAAATGATTAAAGATATGTCCCAGACCCAACCTGCCCCCACCTCAAATTTGGTCTGCCCCGACAGTCTCATGAGAACTCTACTGACTGACATCAGGAAGCTGGTCTGGCAACTTTTCGTTCAAAGGGAAAAGGGCCGGTGTTTGTCTTCAGGAGCCGGGGTCCCAGGTGGCCGGCAGCCTCCAAAATATCCAAACGATTAAAGATATGTCCCAGACCCAACCTGCCCCCACTTCAAACCTGTGCTGCCCTGACAGTCCCAAGGGAACCCTACCTGCTGACATCAGGAATCTGGGCGGACCATATTTCTTTCCTAGAAAAAATTGCTCGTGTCTTCCTGCAGGGGCCTTTGTCCCTGAGTGGCCAGCCGCCTCCAAAAAATCCAAACGATTAAAGATATGTCCCAGACCAAATCTGCCCCTACGTCAAATTTGTGCTGCCCTGACAGTCCCAAGAGAACGCTATAAACTGACATGAGGAACCTGGGCTGGCAACTTTTCCTTCACAGGGAATACGGCCGGTGTTTGTCTCCAAGGGCCTGTGGCCTTGAGTGACCGGACGCCTCCAAAAAATCCAAATGATTAAAGATATGTCCCAGACCCAACCTGCCCCCACCTCAAACATTGTGCTGCCTTGACAGTCCAACGGGAACTCTACATGCAGACATCAGCAACCTGGACCGGCAACTTTTCCTTAAAGGGAAAAGGAGCGGTCTTTTTCTCGAGGAGCCTGTGGCTTTGAGTGGCCGGCCGCCTCCAAAAAATCCAAACGATTAAAGATATGTCCCAGACCTAACCTGCCCCCACCTCAAAACTGTGCTACCTTGACAGTCCCCAAGGGAACTCTACCTGCAGACATCAGCAACCTGGACCGGCAACTTTTCCTTACAGGGACAAGGACCGGTCCTTTTCTTGAGGAGCCTGTGGCCTTGAGTGGCCGGCCGCCTCCAAAAAACCAAACGATTAAAGATATGTCCCAGACCCAACCTGCCCCCACCACAAACTTGTGCTGCCCTGACAGTCCCAAGAGAACGCTATAAACTGACATGAGGAACCTGGGCTGGCAACTTTTCCTTAACATGGAATAGGGCCGGTGTTTTTCTCCAAGGGCCTTTGTCCCTGAGTAGCCGGATGCCTCCAAAAAATCCAAACGATTAATGATATGTCCTAGACTTAATCTGCTCCCACCAGAAACTTGTGCTGCCCTGACAGTCCCAAAGGAACCCTATAAACTGACAAGAGGAACCTGGGCTGGCAACTTTTCCGTCACAGGGAAAAGGGCCAGGGTTTGTCTTCAGGAACCTTTGTCCCAGAGTGGCCGGCCGCCTCCAAAATCTCCAAACGATTAAAGCTATGTCCCAGACCCAACCTGCCCCACCTCAAATTTGTGCTGCCCCGACAGTCTCAAGAGAACTCTACGAACTGACATCAGCAACCTGGTCTAGCAACTTTTCGTTCAAAGGGAAAAGGGCCGGTGTTTGTCTTCAGGAGCCTGGGTCCCAGAGTGGCTGGCCGCCTCCAAAAAATCCAAACGATTAAAGATATGTCCCAGACCCAACCTACCCCCACCTCAACCTGTGCTGCCCTGACAGTCCCAAGGGAACCCTACAAACTGACATCAGCAACCAGGGCTGGCAACTTTTCCTTAACAGGGAATACGGCCGGTGTTTGTCTCCAAGGACCTGGGGCCCTGAGTAGCCGGATGCCTCCAAAAAATCCAAACAATTAAGGATATGTCCCAGACCCAACCGGCCCCACCTCTAACCTGTGCTACCCTGACAGTCCCAAGGGAACCCTTCAAAGTGACAGCAGGATCCTGGGCTGGACACTTTTCCTTCCCAGCGAAAATGGCCGGTGTTTTCCTGCAGGGACTTTGTCCCTGAGTGGTCGGACCCTTCCAAAAAATCCAAATGACTAAAGATATTTCCCAGAACTAATGTGCCCCCACCTCAAAGCTGTGCTGCCCTGACAGTCCCAAGGGAACCCTACCGGCTGACATCAGGAATCTGGGCGGACCATATTTCTTTCCTAGAAAAAATTGCTCGTGTCTTCCTGCAGGGGCCTTTGTCCCTGAGTGGCCGGCCACCTCCAAAAAATCCAAACGATTAAAGATATGTCCCAGACCAAATCTGCCCCCACCACAAACTTGTGCTGCCCTGACAGTCCCAAGAGAACGCTATAAACTGACATGAGGAACCTGGGCTGGCAACTTTTCCGTCACAGGGAAAAGGGCTGGTGTTTTTCTTCAGGAGCCTGTGTCCCAGAGTGGCCGGCTGCCTCCAAAAAATCCAAATGATTAAAGATATGTCCCAGACCCAACCGGCCCCCACCTCAAATTTGGTCTGCCCCGACAGTCTCATGAGAACTCTACTGACTGACATCAGGAAGCTGGTCTGGCAACTTTTCGTTCAAAGGGAAAAGGGCCGGTGTTTGTCTTCAGGAGCCGGGGTCCCAGGTGGCCGGCCGCCTCCAAAATATCCAAACGATTAAAGATATGTCCCAGACCCAACCTGCCCCACTTCAAACCTGTGCTGCCCCTGACAGTCCCAAGGGAACCCTACCTGCTGACATCAGGAATCTGGGGCGGACCATATTTCTTTCCTAGAAAAAATTGCTCGTGTCTTCCTGCAGGGGCCTTTGTCCCTGAGTGGCCAGCCGCCTCCAAAAAATCCAAACGATTAAAGATATGTCCCAGACCAAATCTGCCCCTACGTCAAATTTGTGCTGCCCTGACAGTCCAAGAGAACGCTATAAACTGACATGAGGAACCTGGGCTGGCAACTTTTCCTTCACAGGGAATACGGCCGGTGTTTGTCTCCAAGGGCCTGTGGCCTTGAGTGACCGGACGCCTCCAAAAAATCCAAATGATTAAAGATATGTCCCAGACCCAACCTGCCCCCACCTCAAACATTGTGCTGCCTTGACAGTCCAACGGGAACTCTACATGCAGACATCAGCAACCTGGACCGGCAACTTTTCCTTAAAGGGAAAAGGAGCGGTCTTTTTCTCGAGGAGCCTGTGGCTTTGAGTGGCCGGCCGCCTCCAAAAAATCCAAACGATTAAAGATATGTCCCAGACCTAACCTGCCCCCACCTCAAAACTGTGCTACCTTGACAGTCCCAAGGGAACTCTACCTGCAGACATCAGCAACCTGGACCGGCAACTTTTCCTTACAGGGACAAGGAGCGGTCTTTTTCTCGAGGAGCCTGTGGCCTTGAGTGGCCGGCCGCCTCCAAAAAACCAAACGATTAAAGATATGTCCCAGACCCAACCTGCCCCCACCACAAACTTGTGCTGCCCTGACAGTCCCAAGAGAACGCTATAAACTGACATGAGGAACCTGGGCTGGCAACTTTTCCTTCACAGGGAAAAGGGCCGATGTTTGTCTCTCGGGGCCTGTGGCCCTGAGTGGCCGGCCGCCTCCAAAAAATCCAAATGATTAAGGATATGTCCCAGACCCAACCTGCCCCCACCTCAAAACCTGTGCTTCCCTGACAGTCCCAAGGGAACCCTACAAACTGACAGCAGGAACCAGGGCTGACCTTATATCTTTCCAAGAAAAAATGGACAGTGTTTGTCTGAAGGGGCCTTTGGCCTTGACTGGCCGGATGCCTCCAAAAATCCAAACGATTAAAGGTATTTCCCAGACCCAACCTGCCCCCACCTCAAACCTGTGCTTCCCTGACAGTCCCAAGGGAACCCTACAAACTGACATCACCAACCAGGTCTGGCAACTTTTCCTTCACAGGGAAAAGGGCCGATGTTTGTCTCCAAGGGCCTTTGGCCTTGAGTGGCCGGACGCCTCCAAAAAAATCCAAATGATTAAAGATATTTCCCAGACCCAACCTGCCCCTACGTCAAATTTGTGCTGCCCCGACAGCCCCTAGGAAAACCTACAAAGTGACAGCAGGAACCTGGGCTGGACACTTTTCCTTAACAGGGAAAAGGGCCGGTGGTTTCCTGCAGGGGCCTTTCTCCCTGAGTGGCCGGACGCCTCCAAAAAATCCAAATGACTGAAGATATTTCCCAGACATAACCTGCCCCCACCTCAAACCTCTGCTGCCTTGACAGTCCAACGGGAACTCTACATGCAGACATCAGCAACCTGGACCAGCAACTTTTCCTTACAGGGAAAAGGAGCGGTCTTTTTCTCGAGGAGCCTGTGGCCTTTAGTGGCCGGCCGCCTCCAAAAAATCCAAACGATTAAAGATATTTCCCAGACCTAACCTGCCCCCACCTCAAATTTGTGCTGCCTTGACAGTCCCAAGGGAACCCTAAAACTGACATCAGGAAACTGCCTTGGCAACTTTTCCTTCACAGGGAAAATGGGTGGTCTTTTTCTTGAGGAGCCTTTGGCCTTGAGTGGCCCGCCGCCTCCAAAAAATCCAAACGATGAAGAATATGTCCCAGACCCAACCTGCCCCCACCTCAAACCTGTGCTGCCCTGACAGTCCAAAGGGAACCCTACAAACTGACATCAGCAACAAGGGCTGGCAACTTTTCCTTAACATGGAATAGGGCCGGTGTTTGTCTCCAAGGGCCTTTGTCCCTGAGTAGCCGGATGCCTCCAAAAAATCCAAACGATTAATGATATGTCCTAGACTTAATCTGCCCCCACCAGAAACTTGTGCTGCCCTGACAGTCCCAAAGGAACCCTATAAACTGACAAGAGGAACCTGGGCTGGCAACTTTTCCGTCACAGGGAAAAGGGCCGGTGTTTGTCTTCAGGAACCTTTGTCCCAGAGTGGCTGGCCGCCTCCAAAATCTCCAAACGATTAAAGATATGTCCCAGACCCAACCTGCCCCCACCTCAAACTTGTGCTGCCCTGACAGTCCCAAGAGAACGCTATAAACTGACATGAGGAACCTGGGCTGGCAACTTTTCCGTCACAGGGAAAAGGGCCGGTGTTTGTCTTCAGGAACCTTTGTCCCAGAGTGGCTGGCCGCCTCCAAAATCTCCAAACGATTAAAGATATGTCCCAGACCAAATCTGCCCCTACGTCAAATTTGTGCTGCCCTGACAGTCCCAAGAGAACGCTATAAACTGACATGAGGAACCTGGGCTGGCAACTTTTCCTTCACAGGAATACGGCCGGTGTTTGTCTCCAAGGGCCTGTGGCCTTGAGTGACCGGACGCCTCCAAAAAATCCAAATGATTAAAGATATGTCCCAGACCCAACCTGCCCCACCTCAAACATTGTGCTGCCTTGACAGTCCAACGGGAACTCTACATGCAGACATCAGCAACCTGGACCGGCAACTTTTCCTTAAAGGGAAAAGGAGCGGTCTTTTTCTCGAGGAGCCTGTGGCTTTGAGTGGCCGGCCGCCTCCAAAAAATCCAAACGATTAAAGATATGTCCCAGACCTAACCTGCCCCACCTCAAAACTGTGCTACCTTGACAGTCCCAAGGGAAACTCTACCTGCAGACATCAGCAACCTGGACCGGCAACTTTTCCTTACAGGGACAAGGGACCGGTCCTTTTCTTGAGGAGCCTGTGGCCTTGAGTGGCCGGCCGCCTCCAAAAAACCAAACGATTAAAGATATGTCCCAGACCCAACCTGCCCCCACCACAAACTTGTGCTGCCCTGACAGTCCCAAGAGAACGCTATAAACTGACATGAGGAACCTGGGCTGGCAACTTTTCCTTAACATGGAATAGGGCCGGTGTTTGTCTCCAAGGGCCTTTGTCCCTGAGTAGCCGGATGCCTCCAAAAAATCCAAACGATTAATGATATGTCCTAGACTTAATCTGCTCCCACCAGAAACTTGTGCTGCCCTGACAGTCCCAAAGGAACCCTATAAACTGACAAGAGGAACCTGGGCTGGCAACTTTTCCGTCACAGGGAAAAGGGCCAGGGTTTGTCTTCAGGAACCTTTGTCCCAGAGTGGCCGGCCGCCTCCAAATCTCCAAACGATTAAAGCTATGTCCCAGACCCAACCTGCCCCCACCTCAAATTTGTGCTGCCCCGACAGTCTCAAGAGAACTCTACGAACTGACATCAGCAACCTGGTCTAGCAACTTTTCGTTCAAAGGGAAAAGGGCCGGTGTTTGTCTTCAGGAGCTGGGTCCCAGAGTGGCTGGCCGCCTCCAAAAAATCCAAACGATTAAAGATATGTCCCAGACCCAACCTACCCCCACCTCAAACCTGTGCTGCCCTGACAGTCCCAAGGGAACCCTACAAACTGACATCAGCAACCAGGGCTGGCAACTTTTCCTTAACAGGGAATACGGCCGGTGTTTGTCTCCAAGGACCTGGGGCCCTGAGTAGCCGGATGCCTCCAAAAAATCCAAACAATTAAGGATATGTCCCAGACCCAACCGGCCCCCACCTCTAACCTGTGCTACCCTGACAGTCCCAAGGGAACCCTTCAAAGTGACAGCAGGATCCTGGGCTGGACACTTTTCCTTCCCAGCGAAAATGGCCGGTGTTTTCCTGCAGGGACTTTGTCCCTGAGTGGTCGGACCCTTCCAAAAAATCCAAATGACTAAAGATATTTCCCAGAACTAATGTGCCCCCACCTCAAAGCTGTGCTGCCCTGACAGTCCCAAGGGAACCCTACCGGCTGACATCAGGAATCTGGGCGGACCATATTTCTTTCCTAGAAAAAATTGCTCGTGTCTTCCTGCAGGGGCCTTTGTCCCTGAGTGGCCGGCCACCTCCAAAAAATCCAAACGATTAAAGATATGTCCCAGACCAAATCTGCCCCCACCACAAACTTGTGCTGCCCTGACAGTCCCAAGAGAACGCTATAAACTGACATGAGGAACCTGGGCTGGCAACTTTTCCGTCACAGGGAAAAGGGCTGGTGTTTTTCTTCAGGAGCCTGTGTCCCAGAGTGGCCGGCTGCCTCCAAAAAATCCAAATGATTAAAGATATGTCCCAGACCCAACCGGCCCCCACCTCAAATTTGGTCTGCCCCGACAGTCTCATGAGAACTCTACTGACTGACATCAGGAAGCTGGTCTGGCAACTTTTCGTTCAAAGGGAAAAGGGCCGGTGTTTGTCTTCAGGAGCCGGGGTCCCAGGTGGCCGGCCGCCTCCAAAATATCCAAACGATTAAAGATATGTCCCAGACCCAACCTGCCCCCACTTCAAACCTGTGCTGCCCTGACAGTCCCAAGGGAACCCTACCTGCTGACATCAGGAATCTGGGCGGACCATATTTCTTTCCTAGAAAAAATTGCTCGTGTCTTCCTGCAGGGGCCTTTGTCCCTGAGTGGCCAGCCGCCTCCAAAAAATCCAAACGATTAAAGATATGTCCCAGACCAAATCTGCCCCCACCACAAACTTGTGCTGCCCTGACAGTCCCAAGAGAACGCTATAAACTGACATGAGGAACCTGGGCTGGCAACTTTTCCGTCACAGGGAAAAGGGCTGGTGTTTTTCTTCAGGAGCCTGTGTCCCAGAGTGCCGGCTGCCTCCAAAAAATCCAAATGATTAAAGATATGTCCCAGACCCAACCGGCCCCACCTCAAATTTGGTCTGCCCCGACAGTCTCATGAGAACTCTACTGACTGACATCAGGAAGCTGGTCTGGCAACTTTTCGTTCAAAGGGAAAAGGGCCGGTGTTTGTCTTCAGGAGCCGGGGTCCCAGGTGGCCGGCCGCCTCCAAAATATCCAAACGATTAAAGATATGTCCCAGACCCAACCTGCCCCCACTTCAAACCTGTGCTGCCCTGACAGTCCCAAGGGAACCCTACCTGCTGACATCAGGAATCTGGGCGGACCATATTTCTTTCCTAGAAAAAATTGCTCGTGTCTTCCTGCAGGGGCCTTTGTCCCTGAGTGGCCAGCCGCCTCCAAAAAATCCAAACGATTAAAGATATGTCCCAGACCAAATCTGCCCCTACGTCAAATTTGTGCTGCCCTGACAGTCCCAAGAGAACGCTATAAACTGACATGAGGAACCTGGGCTGGCAACTTTTCCTTCACAGGGAATACGGCCGGTGTTTGTCTCCAAGGGCCTGTGGCCTTGAGTGACCGGATGCCTCCAAAAAATCCAAATGATTAAAGATATGTCCCAGACCCAACCTGCCCCCACCTCAAACATTGTGCTGCCTTGACAGTCCAACGGGAACTCTACATGCAGACATCAGCAACCTGGACCGGCAACTTTTCCTTAAAGGGAAAAGGAGCGGTCTTTTTCTCGAGGAGCCTGTGGCTTTGAGTGGCCGGCCGCCTCCAAAAAATCCAAACGATTAAAGATATGTCCAGACCTAACCTGCCCCCACCTCAAAACTGTGCTACCTTGACAGTCCCAAGGGAACTCTACCTGCAGACATCAGCAACCTGGACCGGCAACTTTTCCTTACAGGGACAAGGACCGGTCCTTTTCTTGAGGAGCCTGTGGCCTTGAGTGGCCGGCCGCCTCCAAAAAACCAAACGATTAAAGATATGTCCCAGACCCAACCTGCCCCCACCACAAACTTGTGCTGCCCTGACAGTCCCAAGAGAACGCTATAAACTGACATGAGGAACCTGGGCTGGCAACTTTTCCTTCACAGGGAAAAGGGCCGATGTTTGTCTCTCGGGGCCTGTGGCCCTGAGTGGCCGGCCGCCTCCAAAAAATCCAAATGATTAAGGATATGTCCCAGACCCAACCTGCCCCCACCTCAAAACCTGTGCTTCCCTGACAGTCCCAAGGGAACCCTACAAACTGACAGCAGGAACCAGGGCTGACCTTATATCTTTCCAAGAAAAAATGGACAGTGTTTGTCTGAAGGGGCCTTTGGCCTTGACTGGCCGGATGCCTCCAAAAATCCAAACGATTAAAGGTATTTCCCAGACCCAACCTGCCCCCACCTCAAACCTGTGCTTCCCTGACAGTCCCAAGGGAACCCTACAAACTGACATCACCAACCAGGTCTGGCAACTTTTCCTTCACAGGGAAAAGGGCCGATGTTTGTCTCCAAGGGCCTTTGGCCTTGAGTGGCCGGACGCCTCCAAAAAAATCCAAATGATTAAAGATATTTCCCAGACCCAACCTGCCCCTACGTCAAATTTGTGCTGCCCCGACAGCCCCTAGGAAAACCTACAAAGTGACAGCAGGAACCTGGGCTGGACACTTTTCCTTAACAGGGAAAAGGGCCGGTGGTTTCCTGCAGGGGCCTTTCTCCCTGAGTGGCCGGACGCCTCCAAAAAATCCAAATGACTGAAGATATTTCCCAGACATAACCTGCCCCCACCTCAAACCTCTGCTGCCTTGACAGTCCAACGGGAACTCTACATGCAGACATCAGCAACCTGGACCAGCAACTTTTCCTTACAGGGAAAAGGAGCGGTCTTTTTCTCGAGGAGCCTGTGGCCTTTAGTGGCCGGCCGCCTCCAAAAAATCCAAACGATTAAAGATATTTCCAGACCTAACCTGCCCCCACCTCAAATTTGTGCTGCCTTGACAGTCCCAAGGGAACCCTAAAACTGACATCAGGAAACTGCCTTGGCAACTTTTCCTTCACAGGGAAAATGGGTGGTCTTTTTCTTGAGGAGCCTTTGGCCTTGAGTGGCCCGCCGCCTCCAAAAAATCCAAACGATGAAGAATATGTCCCAGACCCAACCTGCCCCCACCTCAAACCTGTGCTGCCCTGACAGTCCAAAGGGAACCCTACAAACTGACATCAGCAACAAGGGCTGGCAACTTTTCCTTAACATGGAATAGGGCCGGTGTTTGTCTCCAAGGGCCTTTGTCCCTGAGTAGCCGGATGCCTCCAAAAAATCCAAACGATTAATGATATGTCCTAGACTTAATCTGCCCCCACCAGAAACTTGTGCTGCCCTGACAGTCCCAAAGGAACCCTATAAACTGACAAGAGGAACCTGGGCTGGCAACTTTTCCGTCACAGGGAAAAGGGCCGGTGTTTGTCTTCAGGAACCTTTGTCCCAGAGTGGCTGGCCGCCTCCAAAATCTCCAAACGATTAAAGATATGTCCCAGACCCAACCTGCCCCACCTCAAACTTGTGCTGCCCTGACAGTCCCAAGAGAACGCTATAAACTGACATGAGGAACCTGGGCTGGCAACTTTTCCGTCACAGGGAAAAGGGCCGGTGTTTGTCTTCAGGAACCTTTGTCCCAGAGTGGCTGGCCGCCTCCAAAATCTCCAAACGATTAAAGCTATGTCCCAGACCCAACCTGCCCCCACCTCAAATTTGTGCTGCCCCGACAGTCTCAAGAGAACTCTACGAACTGACATCAGCAACCTGGTCTAGCAACTTTTCGTTCAAAGGGAAAAGGGCCGGTGTTTGTCTTCAGGAGCCGGGGTCCCAGGTGGCCGGCCGCCTCCAAAATCTCCAAACGATTAAAGATATGTCCCAGACCCAACCTGCCCCCACCTCAAATTTGTGCTGCCCCGACAGTCTCAAGAGAACTCTACGAACTGACATCAGCAACCGGGTCTAGCAACTTTTCGTTCAAAGGGAAAAGGGCCGGTGTTTGTCTTCAGGAGCCTGGGTCCCAGAGTGGCTGGCCGCCTCCAAAAAATCCAAACGATTAAAGATATGTCCCAGACCCAACCTACCCCCACCTCAAACCTGTGCTGCCCTGACAGTCCCAAGGGAACCCTACAAACTGACATCAGCAACCAGGGCTGGCAACTTTTCCTTAACAGGGAATACGGCCGGTGTTTGTCTCCAAGGACCTGGGGCCCTGAGTAGCCGGATGCCTCCAAAAAATCCAAACAATTAAGGATATGTCCCAGACCCAACCGGCCCCCACCTCTAACCTGTGCTACCCTGACAGTCCCAAGGGAACCCTTCAAAGTGACAGCAGGATCCTGGGCTGGACACTTTTCCTTCCCAGCGAAAATGGCCGGTGTTTTCCTGCAGGGACTTTGTCCCTGAGTGGCCGGACCCTTCCAAAAAATCCAAATGACTAAAGATATTTCCCAGAACTAATGTGCCCCCACCTCAAAGCTGTGCTGCCCTGACAGTCCCAAGGGAACCCTACCTGCTGACATCAGGAAGCTGGGCGGACCATATTTCTTTCCTAGAAAAAATTGTTCGTGTCTTCCTGCAGGGGCCTTTGTCCCTGAGTGGCCGGCCACCTCCAAAAAATCCAAACGATTAAAGATATGTCCCAGACCAAATCTGCCCCCACCACAAACTTGTGCTGCCCTGACAGTCCCAAGAGAACGCTATAAACTGACATGAGGAACCTGGGCTGGCAACTTTTCCGTCACAGGGAAAAGGGCTGGTGTTTTTCTTCAGGAGCCTGTGTCCCAGAGTGGCCGGCTGCCTCCAAAAAATCCAAATGATTAAAGATATGTCCCAGACCCAACCTGCCCCCACCTCAAATTTGGTCTGCCCCGACAGTCTCATGAGAACTCTACAGACTGACATCAGGAAGCTGGTCTGGCAACTTTTCGTTCAAAGGGAAAAGGGCCGGTGTTTGTCTTCAGGAGCCGGGGTCCCAGGTGGCCGGCCGCCTCCAAAATCTCCAAACGATTAAAGATATGTCCCAGACCAAATCTGCCCCCACCACAAACTTGTGCTGCCCTGACAGTCCCAAGAGAACGCTATAAACTGACATGAGGAACCTGGGCTGGCAACTTTTCCGTCACAGGGAAAAGGGCCGGTGTTTGTCTTCAGGAACCTTTGTCCCAGAGTGGCTGGCCGCCTCCAAAATCTCCAAACGATTAAAGCTATGTCCCAGACCCAACCTGCCCCCACCTCAAATTTGTGCTGCCCCGACAGTCTCAAGAGAACTCTACGAACTGACATCAGCAACCTGGTCTAGCAACTTTTCGTTCAAAGGGAAAAGGGCCGGTGTTTGTCTTCAGGAGCCGGGGCCCCAGGTTGGCCGGCCGCCTCCAAAATCTCCAAACGATTAAAGATATGTCCCAGACCCAACCTGCCCCCACCTCAAATTTGTGCTGCCCCGACAGTCTCAAGAGAACTCTACGAACTGACATCAGCAACCTGGTCTAGCAACTTTTCGTTCAAAGGGAAAAGGGCCGGTGTTTGTCTTCAGGAGCCTGGGTCCCAGAGTGGTTGGCTGCCTCCAAAAAATCCGAATGATTAAAGATATGTCCCAGACCCAACCTACCCCCACCTCAAACTTGTGCTGCCCTGACAGTCCCAAGGGAACCCTACAAACAGACATCAGCAACCAGGGCTGGCAACTTTTCCTTCACAGGGAATACGGCCGGTGTTTGTCTCCAAGGACCTGGGGCCCTGAGTAGCCGGATGCCTCCAAAATATCCAAACAATTAAGGATATGTCCCAGACCCAACCGGCCCCCACCTCTAACCTGTGCTACCCTGACAGTCCCAAGGGAACCCTTCAAAGTGACAGCAGGATCCTGGGCTGGACACTTTTCCTTCCCAGCGAAAATGGCCGGTGTTTTCCTGCAGGGACTTTGTCCCTGAGTGGCCGGACCCTTCCAAAAAATCCAAATGATCAAAGATATTTCCCAGAACTAATGTGCCCCCACCTCAAAGCTGTGCTGCCCTGACAGTCCCAAGGGAACCCTACCTGCTGACATCAGGAATCTGGGCGGACCATATTTCTTTCCTAGAAAAAATTGCTCGTGTCTTCCTGCAGGGGCCTTTGTCCCTGAGTGGCCGGCCGCCTCCAAAAAATCCAAACGATTAAAGATATGTCCCAGACCAAATCTGCCCCCACCACAAACTTGTGCTGCCCTGACAGTCCCAAGAGAACGCTATAAACTGACATGAGGAACCTGGGCTGGCAACTTTTCCTTCACAGGGAATACGGCCGGTGTTTGTCTCCAAGGGCCTGTGGCCTTGAGTGGCCGGACCCTTCCAAAAATCCAAATGACTAAAGATATTTCCCAGAACTAATGTGCCCCCACCTCAAAGCTGTGCTGCCCTGACAGTCCCAAGGGAACCCTACCTGCTGACATCAGGAAGCTGGGCGGACCATATTTCTTTCCTAGAAAAAATTGTTCGTGTCTTCCTGCAGGGGCCTTTGTCCCTGAGTGGCCGGCCGCCTCCAAAAAATCCAAACGATTAAAGATATGTCCCAGACCAAATCTGCCCCCACCACAAACTTGTGCTGCCCTGACAGTCCCAAGAGAACGCTATAAACTGACATGAGGAACCTGGGCTGGCAACTTTTCCGTCACAGGGAAAAGGGCTGGTGTTTTTCTTCAGGAGCCTGTGTCCCAGAGTGGCCGGCTGCCTCCAAAAAATCCAAATGATTAAAGATATGTCCCAGACCCAACCTGCCCCCACCTCAAATTTGGTCTGCCCCGACAGTCTCATGAGAACTCTACTGACTGACATCAGGAAGCTGGTCTGGCAACTTTTCGTTCAAAGGGAAAAGGGCCGGTGTTTGTCTTCAGGAGCCGGGGTCCCAGGTGGCCGGCCGCCTCCAAAATCTCCAAACAATTAAAGATATGTCCCAGACCAAATCTGCCCCCACCACAAACTTGTGCTGCCCTGACAGTCCCAAGAGAACGCTATAAACTGACATGAGGAACCTGGGCTGGCAACTTTTCCGTCACAGGGAAAAGGGCCGGTGTTTGTCTTCAGGAACCTTTGTCCCAGAGTGGCTGGCCGCCTCCAAAATCTCCAAACGATTAAAGCTATGTCCCAGACCCAACCTGCCCCCACCTCAAATTTGTGCTGCCCCGACAGTCTCAAGAGAACTCTACGAACTGACATCAGCAACCTGGTCTAGCAACTTTTCGTTCAAAGGGAAAAGGGCCGGTGTTTGTCTTCAGGAGCCTGGGTCCCAGAGTGGCTGGCCGCCTCCAAAAAATCCAAACGATTAAAGATATGTCCCAGACCCAACCTACCCCCACCTCAAACCTGTGCTGCCCTGACAGTCCCAAGGGAACCCTACAAACTGACATCAGCAACCAGGGCTGGCAACTTTTCCTTAACAGGGAATACGGCCGGTGTTTGTCTCCAAGGACCTGGGGCCCTGAGTAGCCGGATGCCTCCAAAAAATCCAAACAATTAAGGATATGTCCCAGACCCAACCGGCCCCCACCTCTAACCTGTGCTACCCTGACAGTCCCAAGGGAACCCTTCAAAGTGACAGCAGGATCCTGGGCTGGACACTTTTCCTTCCCAGCGAAAATGGCCGCGGTGTTTTCCTGCAGGGACTTTGTCCCTGAGTGGCCGGACCCTTCCAAAAAATCCAAATGACTAAAGATATTTCCCAGAACTAATGTGCCCCCACCTCAAAGCTGTGCTGCCCTGACAGTCCCAAGGGAACCCTACCTGCTGACATCAGGAAGCTGGGCGGACCATATTTCTTTCCTAGAAAAAATTGCTCGTGTCTTCCTGCAGGGGCCTTTGTCCCTGAGTGGCCGGCCGCCTCCAAAAAATCCAAACGATTAAAGATATGTCCCAGACCAAATCTGCCCCCACCACAAACTTGTGCTGCCCTGACATTCCCAAGAGAACGCTATAAACTGACATGAGGAACCTGGGCTGGCAACTTTTCCGTCACAGGGAAAAGGGCTGGTGTTTTTCTTCAGGAGCCTGTGTCCCAGAGTGGCCGGCTGCCTCCAAAAAATCCAAATGATTAAAGATATGTCCCAGACCCAACCTGCCCCCACCTCAAATTTGGTCTGCCCCGACAGTCTCATGAGAACTCTACTGACTGACATCAGGAAGCTGGTCTGGCAACTTTTCGTTCAAAGGGAAAAGGGCCGGTGTTTGTCTTCAGGAGCCGGGGTCCCAGGTGGCCGGCCGCCTCCAAAATATCCAAACGATTAAAGATATGTCCCAGACCCAACCTGCCCCCACTTCAAACCTGTGCTGCCCTGACAGTCCCAAGGGAACCCTACCTGCTGACATCAGGAAGCTGGGCGGACCATATTTCTTTCCTAGAAAAAATTGCTCGTGTCTTCCTGCAGGGGCCTTTGTCCCAGAGTGGCCGGCCGCCTCCAAAAAATCCAAACGAT
This sequence comes from Anomalospiza imberbis, assembly GCF_031753505.1. NCBI lineage: Eukaryota > Metazoa > Chordata > Aves > Passeriformes > Viduidae > Anomalospiza > Anomalospiza imberbis. Next base: position 19,737 of record NW_027100215.1, read on the forward strand.
TAAAGATATGTCCCAGACCAAATCTGCCCCCACCACAAACTTGTGCTGCCCTGACAGTCCCAAGAGAACGCTATAAACTGACATGAGGAACCTGGGCTGGCAACTTTTCCTTCACCGGGAAAAGGGCTGGTGTTTTTCTTCAGGAGCCTGTGTCCCAGAGTGGCCGGCTGCCTCCAAAAAATCCAAATGATTAAAGATATGTCCCAGACCCAACCTGCCCCCACCTCAAAATTGGTCTGCCCCGACAGTCTCATGAGAACTCTACTGACTGACATCAGGAAGCTGGTCTGGCAACTTTTCGTTCAAAGGGAAAAGGGCCGGTGTTTGTCTTCAGGAGCCGGGGCCCCAGGTTGGCCGGCCGCCTCCAAAATCTCCAAACGATTAAAGATATGTCCCAGACCCAACCTGCCCCCACCTCAAATTTGTGCTGCCCCGACAGTCTCAAGAGAACTCTACGAACTGACATCAGCAACCTGGTCTAGCAACTTTTCGTTCAAAGGGAAAAGGGCCGGTGTTTGTCTTCAGGAGCCTGGGTCCCAGAGTGGTTGGCTGCCTCCAAAAAATCCGAATGATTAAAGATATGTCCCAGACCCAACCTACCCCCACCTCAAACTTGTGCTGCCCTGACAGTCCCAAGGGAACCCTACAAACTGACATCACCAACCAGGGCTGGCAACTTTTCCTTAACAGGGAATACGGCCGGTGTTTGTCTCCAAGGACTTGGGGCCCTGAGTAGCCGGATGCCTCCAAAAAATCCAAACAATTAAGGATATGTCCCAGACCCAACCGGCCCCCACCTCTAACCTGTGCTACCCTGACAGTCCCAAGGGAACCCTTCAAAGTGACAGCAGGATCCTGGGCTGGACACTTTTCCTTCCCAGCGAAAATGGCCGGTGTTTTCCTGCAGGGACTTTGTCCCTGAGTGGCCGGACCCTTCCAAAAAATCCAAATGATCAAAGATATTTCCCAGAACTAATGTGCCCCCACCTCAAAGCTGTGCTGCCCTGACAGTCCCAAGGGAACCCTACCTGCTGACATCAGGAATCTGGGCGGACCATATTTCTTTCCTAGAAAAAATTGCTCGTGTCTTCCTGCAGGGGCCTTTGTCCCTGAGTGGCCGGCCGCCTCCAAAAAATCCAAACGATTAAAGATATGTCCCAGACCAAATCTGCCCCCACCACAAACTTGTGCTGCCCTGACAGTCCCAAGAGAACGCTATAAACTGACATGAGGAACCTGGGCTGGCAACGTTTCCTTCACAGGGAATACGGCCGGTGTTTGTCTCCAAGGGCCTGTGGCCTTGAGTGACCGGACGCCTCCAAAAAATCCAAATGATTAAAGATATGTCCCAGACCCAACCTGCCCCCACCTCAAACATTGTGCTGCCTTGACAGTCCAACGGGAACTCTACATGCAGACATCAGCAACCTGGACCGGCAACTTTTCCTTAAAGGGAAAAGGAGCGGTCTTTTTCTCGAGGAGCCTGTGGCTTTGAGTGGCCGGCCGCCTCCAAAAAATCCAAACGATTAAAGATATTTCCCAGACCTAACCTGCCCCCACCTCAAAACTGTGCTACCTTGACAGTCCCAAGGGAACTCTACCTGCAGACATCAGCAACCTGGACCGGCAACTTTTCCTTACAGGGACAAGGACCGGTCCTTTTCTTGAGGAGCCTGTGGCCTTGAGTGGCCGGCCGCCTCCAAAAAACCAAACGATTAAAGATATGTCCCAGACCCAACCTGCCCCCACCACAAACTTGTGCTGCCCTGACAGTCCCAAGAGAACGCTATAAACTGACATGAGGAACCTGGGCTGGCAACTTTTCCTTCACAGGGAAAAGGGCCGATGTTTGTCTCTCGGGGCCTGTGGCCCTGAGTGGCCGGCCGCCTCCAAAAAATCCAAATGATTAAGGATATGTCCCAGACCCAACCTGCCCCCACCTCAAAACCTGTGCTTCCCTGACAGTCCCAAGGGAACCCTACAAACTGACAGCAGGAACCAGGGCTGACCTTATATCTTTCCAAGAAAAAATGGACAGTGTTTGTCTGAAGGGGCCTTTGGCCTTGACTGGCCGGATGCCTCCAAAAATCCAAACGATTAAAGGTATTTCCCAGACCCAACCTGCCCCCACCTCAAACCTGTGCTTCCCTGACAGTCCCAAGGGAACCCTACAAACTGACATCACCAACCAGGTCTGGCAACTTTTCCTTCACAGGGAAAAGGGCCGATGTTTGTCTCCAAGGGCCTTTGGCCTTGAGTGGCCGGACGCCTCCAAAAAATCCAAATGATTAAAGATATTTCCCAGACCCAACCTGCCCCTACGTCAAATTTGTGCTGCCCCGACAGTCCCTAGGAAAACCTACAAAGTGACAGCAGGAACCTGGGCTGGACACTTTTCCTTAACAGGGAAAAGGGCCGGTGGTTTCCTGCAGGGGCCTTTCTCCCTGAGTGGCCGGACGCCTCCAAAAAATCCAAATGACTAAAGATATTTCCCAGACATAACCTGCCCCCACCTCAAACCTCTGCTGCCTTGACAGTCCAACGGGAACTCTACATGCAGACATCAGCAACCTGGACCAGCAACTTTTCCTTACAGGGAAAAGGAGCGGTCTTTTTCTCGAGGAGCCTGTGGCCTTTAGTGGCCGGCCGCCTCCAAAAAATCCAAACGATTAAAGATATTTCCCAGACCTAACCTGCCCCCACCTCAAATTTGTGCTGCCTTGACAGTCCCAAGGGAACCCTAAAACTGACATCAGGAAACTGCCTTGGCAACTTTTCCTTCACAGGGAAAATGGGTGGTCTTTTTCTTGAGGAGCCTTTGGCCTTGAGTGGCCCGCCGCCTCCAAAAAATCCAAACGATGAAGAATATGTCCCAGACCCAACCTGCCCCCACCTCAAACCTGTGCTGCCCTGACAGTCCCAAGGGAACCCTACAAACTGACATCAGCAACAAGGGCTGGCAACTTTTCCTTAACATGGAATAGGGCCGGTGTTTGTCTCCAAGGGCCTTTGTCCCTGAGTAGCCGGATGCCTCCAAAAAATCCAAACGATTAATGATATGTCCTAGACTTAATCTGCCCCCACCAGAAACTTGTGCTGCCCTGACAGTACCAAAGGAACCCTATAAACTGACAAGAAGAACCTGGGCTGGCAACTTTTCCAGCACAGGGAAAAGGGCCGGTGTTTGTCTTCAGGAACCTTTGTCCCAGAGTGGCTGGCCGCCTCCAAAATCTCCAAACGATTAAAGCTATGTCCCAGACCCAACCTGCCCCCACCTCAAATTTGTGCTGCCCCGACAGTCTCAAGAGAACTCTACGAACTGACATCAGCAACCTGGTCTAGCAACTTTTCGTTCAAAGGGTAAAGGGCCGGTGTTTGTCTTCAGGAGCCTGGGTCCCAGAGTGGCTGGCCGCCTCCAAAAAATCCAAACGATTAAAGATATGTCCCAGACCCAACCTACCCCCACCTCAAACCTGTGCTGCCCTGACAGTCCCAAGGGAACCCTACAAACTGACATCAGCAACCAGGGCTGGCAACTTTTCCTTAACAGGGAATACGGCCGGTGTTTGTCTCCAAGGACCTGGGGCCCTGAGTAGCCGGATGCCTCCAAAAAATCCAAACAATTAAGGATATGTCCCAGACCCAACCGGCCCCCACCTCTAACCTGTGCTACCCTGACAGTCCCAAGGGAACCCTTCAAAGTGACAGCAGGATCCTGGGCTGGACACTTTTCCTTCCCAGCGAAAATGGCCGGTGTTTTCCTGCAGGGACTTTGTCCCTGAGTGGCCGGACCCTTCCAAAAAATCCAAATGACTAAAGATATTTCCCAGAACTAATGTGCCCCCACCTCAAAGCTGTGCTGCCCTGACAGTCCCAAGGGAACCCTACCTGCTGACATCAGGAATCTGGGCGGACCATATTTCTTTCCTAGAAAAAATTGCTCGTGTCTTCCTGCAGGGGCCTTTGTCCCTGAGTGGCCGGCCACCTCCAAAAAACCAAACGATTAAAGATATGTCCCAGACCCAACCTGCCCCCACCACAAACTTGTGCTGCCCTGACAGTCCCAAGAGAACGCTATAAACTGACATGAGGAACCTGGGCTGGCAACTTTTCCTTCACAGGGAAAAGGGCCGATGTTTGTCTCTCGGGGCCTGTGGCCCTGAGTGGCCGGCCGCCTCCAAAAAATCCAAATGATTAAGGATATGTCCCAGACCCAACCTGCCCCCACCTCAAAACCTGTGCTTCCCTGACAGTCCCAAGGGAACCCTACAAACTGACAGCAGGAACCAGGGCTGACCTTATATCTTTCCAAGAAAAAATGGACAGTGTTTGTCTGAAGGGGCCTTTGGCCTTGACTGGCCGGATGCCTCCAAAAATCCAAACGATTAAAGGTATTTCCCAGACCCAACCTGCCCCCACCTCAAACCTGTGCTTCCCTGACAGTCCCAAGGGAACCCTACAAACTGACATCACCAACCAGGTCTGGCAACTTTTCCTTCACAGGGAAAAGGGCCGATGTTTGTCTCCAAGGGCCTTTGGCCTTGAGTGGCCGGACGCCTCCAAAAAATCCAAATGATTAAAGATATTTCCCAGACCCAACCTGCCCCTACGTCAAATTTTTTCTGCCCCGACAGTCCCTAGGAAAACCTACAAAGTGACAGCAGGAACCTGGGCTGGACACTTTTCCTTAACAGGGAAAAGGGCCGGTGGTTTCCTGCAGGGGCCTTTCTCCCTGAGTGGCCGGACGCCTCCAAAAAATCCAAATGACTAAAGATATTTCCCAGACATAACCTGCCCCCACCTCAAACCTCTGCTGCCTTGACAGTCCAACAGGAACTCTACATGCAGACATCAGCAACCTGGACCAGCAACTTTTCCTTACAGGGAAAAGGAGCGGTCTTTTTCTCGAGGAGCCTGTGGCCTTTAGTGGCCGGCCGCCTCCAAAAAATCCAAACGATTAAAGATATTTCCCAGACCTAACCTGCCCCCACCTCAAATTTGTGCTGCCTTGACAGTCCCAAGGGAACCCTAAAACTGACATCAGGAAACTGCCTTGGCAACTTTTCCTTCACAGGGAAAATGGGTGGTCTTTTTCTTGAGGAGCCTTTGGCCTTGAGTGGCCCGCCGCCTCCAAAAAATCCAAACGATGAAGAATATGTCCCAGACCCAACCTGCCCCCACCTCAAACCTGTGCTGCCCTGACAGTCCCAAGGGAACCCTACAAACTGACATCAGCAACAAGGGCTGGCAACTTTTCCTTAACATGGAATAGGGCCGGTGTTTGTCTCCAAGGGCCTTTGTCCCTGAGTAGCCGGATGCCTCCAAAAAATCCAAACGATTAATGATATGTCCTAGACTTAATCTGCCCCCACCAGAAACTTGTGCTGCCCTGACAGTCCCAAAGGAACCCTATAAACTGACAAGAGGAACGGGGGCTGGCAACTTTTCCGTCACAGGGAAAAGGGCCGGTGTTTGTCTTCAGGAACCTTTGTCCCAGAGTGGCTGGCCGCCTCCAAAATCTCCAAACGATTAAAGATATGTCCCAGACCCAACCTGCCCCCACCTCAAACTTGTGCTGCCCTGACAGTCCCAAGAGAACGCTATAAACTGACATGAGGAACCTGGGCTGGCAACTTTTCCGTCACAGGGAAAAGGGCCGGTGTTTGTCTTCAGGAGCCTGGGTCCCAGAGTGGCTGGCCGCCTCCAAAATCTCCAAACGATTAAAGCTATGTCCCAGACCCAACCTGCCCCCACCTCAAATTTGTGCTGCCCCGACAGTCTCAAGAGAACTCTACGAACTGACATCAGCATCCTGGTCTAGCAACTTTTCGTTCAAAGGGTAAAGGGCCGGTGTTTGTCTTCAGGAGCCTGGGTCCCAGAGTGGCTGGCCGCCTCCAAAAAATCCAAACGATTAAAGATATGTCCCAGACCCAACCTACCCCCACCTCAAACCTGTGCTGCCCTGACAGTCTCAAGGGAACCCTACAAACTGACATCAGCAACCAGGGCTGGCAACTTTTCCTTAACAGGGAATACAGCCGGTGTTTGTCTCCAAGGACCTGGGGCCCTGAGTAGCCGGATGCCTCCAAAAAATCCAAACAATTAAGGATATGTCCCAGACCCAACCGGCCCCCACCTCTAACCTGTGCTACCCTGACAGTCCCAAGGGAACCCTTCAAAGTGACAGCAGGATCCTGGGCTGGACACTTTTCCTTCCCAGCGAAAATGGCCGGTGTTTTCCTGCAGGGACTTTGTCCCTGAGTGGCCGGACCCTTCCAAAAAATCCAAATGACTAAAGATATTTCCCAGAACTAATGTGCCCCCACCTCAAAGCTGTGCTGCCCTGACAGTCCCAAGGGAACCCTACCTGCTGACATCAGGAATCTGGGCTGACCATATTTCTTTCCTAGAAAAAATTGCTCGTGTCTTCCTGCAGGGGCCTTTGTCCCTGAGTGGCCGGCCACCTCCAAAAAATCCAAACGATTAAAGATATGTCCCAGACCAAATCTGCCCCCACCACAAACTTGTGCTGCCCTGACAGTCCCAAGAGAACGCTATAAACTGACATGAGGAACCTGGGCTGGCAACTTTTCCGTCACAGGGAAAAGGGCTGGTGTTTTTCTTCAGGAGCCTGTGTCCCAGAGTGGCCGGCTGCCTCCAAAAAATCCAAATGATTAAAGATATGTCCCAGACCCAACCTGCCCCCACCTCAAATTTGGTCTGCCCCGACAGTCTCATGAGAACTCTACTGACTGACATCAGGAAGCTGGTCTGGCAACTTTTCGTTCAAAGGGAAAAGGGCCGGTGTTTGTCTTCAGGAGCCGGGGCCCCAGGTTGGCCGGCCGCCTCCAAAATCTCCAAACGATTAAAGATATGTCCCAGACCCAACCTGCCCCCACTTCAAACCTGTGCTGCCCTGACAGTCCCAAGGGAACCCTACCTGCTGACATCAGGAAGCTGGGCGGACCATATTTCTTTCCTAGAAAAAATTGCTCGTGTCTTCCTGCAGGGGCCTTTGTCCCTGAGTGGCCGGCCGCCTCCAAAAAATCCAAACGATTAAAGATATGTCCCAGACCAAATCTGCCCCCACCACAAACTTGTGCTGCCCTGACAGTCCCAAGAGAACGCTATAAACTGACATGAGGAACCTGGGCTGGCAACTTTTCCTTCACAGGGAAAAGGGCTGGTGTTTTTCTTCAGGAGCCTGTGTCCCAGAGTGGCCGGCTGCCTCCAAAAAATCCAAATGATTAAAGATATGTCCCAGACCCAACCTGCCCCCACCTCAAATTTGGTCTGCCCCGACAGTCTCATGAGAACTCTACTGACTGACATCAGGAAGCTGGTCTGGCAACTTTTCGTTCAAAGGGAAAAGGGCCGGTGTTTGTCTTCAGGAGCCGGGGTCCCAGGTGGCCGGCCGCCTCCAAAATATCCAAACGATTAAAGATATGTCCCAGACCCAACCTGCCCCCACTTCAAACCTGTGCTGCCCTGACAGTCCCAAGGGAACCCTACCTGCTGACATCAGGAAGCTGGGCGGACCATATTTCTTTCCTAGAAAAAATTGCTCGTGTCTTCCTGCAGGGGCCTTTGTCCCTGAGTGGCCGGCCGCCTCCAAAAAATCCAAACGATTAAAGATATGTCCCAGACCAAATCTGCCCCCACCACAAACTTGTGCTGCCCTGACAGTCCCAAGAGAACGCTATAAACTGACATGAGGAACCTGGGCTGGCAACTTTTCCGTCACAGGGAAAAGGGCTGGTGTTTTTCTTCAGGAGCCTGTGTCCCAGAGTGGCCGGCTGCCTCCAAAAAATCCAAATGATTAAAGATATGTCCCAGACCCAACCTGCCCCCACCTCAAATTTGGTCTGCCCCGACAGTCTCATGAGAACTCTACTGACTGACATCAGGAAGCTGGTCTGGCAACTTTTCGTTCAAAGGGAAAAGGGCCGGTGTTTGTCTTCAGGAGCCGGGGCCCCAGGTTGGCCGGCCGCCTCCAAAATCTCCAAACGATTAAAGATATGTCCCAGACCCAACCTGCCCCCACCTCAAATTTGTGCTGCCCCGACAGTCTCAAGAGAACTCTACGAACTGACATCAGCATCCTGGTCTAGCAACTTTTCGTTCAAAGGGAAAAGGGCCGGTGTTTGTCTTCAGGAGCCTGGGTCCCAGAGTGGTTGGCCGCCTCCAAAAAATCCGAATGATTAAAGATATGTCCCAGACCCAACCTACCCCCACCTCAAACTTGTGCTGCCCTGACAGTCCCAAGGGAACCCTACAAACTGACATGAGGAACCTGGGCTGGCAACGTTTCCTTCACAGGGAATACGGCCGGTGTTTGTCTCCAAGGGCCTGTGGCCTTGAGTGACCGGACGCCTCCAAAAAATCCAAATGATTAAAGATATGTCCCAGACCCAACCTGCCCCCACCTCAAACATTGTGCTGCCTTGACAGTCCAACGGGAACTCTACATGCAGACATCAGCAACCTGGACCGGCAACTTTTCCTTAAAGGGAAAAGGAGCGGTCTTTTTCTCGAGGAGCCTGTGGCTTTGAGTGGCCGGCCGCCTCCAAAAAATCCAAACGATTAAAGATATTTCCCAGACCTAACCTGCCCCCACCTCAAAACTGTGCTACCTTGACAGTCCCAAGGGAACTCTACCTGCAGACATCAGCAACCTGGACCGGCAACTTTTCCTTACAGGGACAAGGACCGGTCCTTTTCTTGAGGAGCCTGTGGCCTTGAGTGGCCGGCCGCCTCCAAAAAACCAAACGATTAAAGATATGTCCCAGACCCAACCTGCCCCCACCACAAACTTGTGCTGCCCTGACAGTCCCAAGAGAACGCTATAAACTGACATGAGGAACCTGGGCTGGCAACTTTTCCTTCACAGGGAAAAGGGCCGATGTTTGTCTCTCGGGGCCTGTGGCCCTGAGTGGCCGGCCGCCTCCAAAAAATCCAAATGATTAAGGATATGTCCCAGACCCAACCTGCCCCCACCTCAAAACCTGTGCTTCCCTGACAGTCCCAAGGGAACCCTACAAACTGACAGCAGGAACCAGGGCTGACCTTATATCTTTCCAAGAAAAAATGGACAGTGTTTGTCTGAAGGGGCCTTTGGCCTTGACTGGCCGGATGCCTCCAAAAATCCAAACGATTAAAGGTATTTCCCAGACCCAACCTGCCCCCACCTCAAACCTGTGCTTCCCTGACAGTCCCAAGGGAACCCTACAAACTGACATCACCAACCAGGTCTGGCAACTTTTCCTTCACAGGGAAAAGGGCCGATGTTTGTCTCCAAGGGCCTTTGGCCTTGAGTGGCCGGACGCCTCCAAAAAATCCAAATGATTAAAGATATTTCCCAGACCCAACCTGCCCCTACGTCAAATTTGTGCTGCCCCGACAGTCCCTAGGAAAACCTACAAAGTGACAGCAGGAACCTGGGCTGGACACTTTTCCTTAACAGGGAAAAGGGCCGGTGGTTTCCTGCAGGGGCCTTTCTCCCTGAGTGGCCGGACGCCTCCAAAAAATCCAAATGACTAAAGATATTTCCCAGACATAACCTGCCCCCACCTCAAACCTCTGCTGCCTTGACAGTCCAACGGGAACTCTACATGCAGACATCAGCAACCTGGACCAGCAACTTTTCCTTACAGGGAAAAGGAGCGGTCTTTTTCTCGAGGAGCCTGTGGCCTTTAGTGGCCGGCCGCCTCCAAAAAATCCAAACGATTAAAGATATTTCCCAGACCTAACCTGCCCCCACCTCAAATTTGTGCTGCCTTGACAGTCCCAAGGGAACCCTAAAACTGACATCAGGAAACTGCCTTGGCAACTTTTCCTTCACAGGGAAAATGGGTGGTCTTTTTCTTGAGGAGCCTTTGGCCTTGAGTGGCCCGCCGCCTCCAAAAAATCCAAACGATGAAGAATATGTCCCAGACCCAACCTGCCCCCACCTCAAACCTGTGCTGCCCTGACAGTCCCAAGGGAACCCTACAAACTGACATCAGCAACAAGGGCTGGCAACTTTTCCTTAACATGGAATAGGGCCGGTGTTTGTCTCCAAGGGCCTTTGTCCCTGAGTAGCCGGATGCCTCCAAAAAATCCAAACGATTAATGATATGTCCTAGACTTAATCTGCCCCCACCAGAAACTTGTGCTGCCCTGACAGTACCAAAGGAACCCTATAAACTGACAAGAGGAACCTGGGCTGGCAACTTTTCCAGCACAGGGAAAAGGGCCGGTGTTTGTCTTCAGGAACCTTTGTCCCAGAGTGGCTGGCCGCCTCCAAAATCTCCAAACGATTAAAGCTATGTCCCAGACCCAACCTGCCCCCACCTCAAATTTGTGCTGCCCCGACAGTCTCAAGAGAACTCTACGAACTGACATCAGCAACCTGGTCTAGCAACTTTTCGTTCAAAGGGTAAAGGGCCGGTGTTTGTCTTCAGGAGCCTGGGTCCCAGAGTGGCTGGCCGCCTCCAAAAAATCCAAACGATTAAAGATATGTCCCAGACCCAACCTACCCCCACCTCAAACCTGTGCTGCCCTGACAGTCCCAAGGGAACCCTACAAACTGACATCAGCAACCAGGGCTGGCAACTTTTCCTTAACAGGGAATACGGCCGGTGTTTGTCTCCAAGGACCTGGGGCCCTGAGTAGCCGGATGCCTCCAAAAAATCCAAACAATTAAGGATATGTCCCAGACCCAACCGGCCCCCACCTCTAACCTGTGCTACCCTGACAGTCCCAAGGGAACCCTTCAAAGTGACAGCAGGATCCTGGGCTGGACACTTTTCCTTCCCAGCGAAAATGGCCGGTGTTTTCCTGCAGGGACTTTGTCCCTGAGTGGCCGGACCCTTCCAAAAAATCCAAATGACTAAAGATATTTCCCAGAACTAATGTGCCCCCACCTCAAAGCTGTGCTGCCCTGACAGTCCCAAGGGAACCCTACCTGCTGACATCAGGAATCTGGGCGGACCATATTTCTTTCCTAGAAAAAATTGCTCGTGTCTTCCTGCAGGGGCCTTTGTCCCTGAGTGGCCGGCCACCTCCAAAAAACCAAACGATTAAAGATATGTCCCAGACCCAACCTGCCCCCACCACAAACTTGTGCTGCCCTGACAGTCCCAAGAGAACGCTATAAACTGACATGAGGAACCTGGGCTGGCAACTTTTCCTTCACAGGGAAAAGGGCCGATGTTTGTCTCTCGGGGCCTGTGTCCCAGAGTGGCCGGCTGCCTCCAAAAAATCCAAATGATTAAGGATATGTCCCAGACCCAACCTGCCCCCACCTCAAAACCTGTGCTTCCCTGACAGTCCCAAGGGAACCCTACAAACTGACAGCAGGAACCAGGGCTGACCTTATATCTTTCCAAGAAAAAATGGACAGTGTTTGTCTGAAGGGGCCTTTGGCCTTGACTGGCCGGATGCCTCCAAAAATCCAAACGATTAAAGGTATTTCCCAGACCCAACCTGCCCCCACCTCAAACCTGTGCTTCCCTGACAGTCCCAAGGGAACCCTACAAACTGACATCACCAACCAGGTCTGGCAACTTTTCCTTCACAGGGAAAAGGGCCGATGTTTGTCTCCAAGGGCCTTTGGCCTTGAGTGGCCGGACGCCTCCAAAAAATCCAAATGATTAAAGATATTTCCCAGACCCAACCTGCCCCTACGTCAAATTTGTGCTGCCCCGACAGTCCCTAGGAAAACCTACAAAGTGACAGCAGGAACCTGGGCTGGACACTTTTCCTTAACAGGGAAAAGGGCCGGTGGTTTCCTGCAGGGGCCTTTCTCCCTGAGTGGCCGGACGCCTCCAAAAAATCCAAATGACTAAAGATATTTCCCAGACATAACCTGCCCCCACCTCAAACCTCTGCTGCCTTGACAGTCCAACAGGAACTCTACATGCAGACATCAGCAACCTGGACCAGCAACTTTTCCTTACAGGGAAAAGGAGCGGTCTTTTTCTCGAGGAGCCTGTGGCCTTTAGTGGCCGGCCGCCTCCAAAAAATCCAAACGATTAAAGATATTTCCCAGACCTAACCTGCCCCCACCTCAAATTTGTGCTGCCTTGACAGTCCCAAGGGAACCCTAAAACTGACATCAGGAAACTGCCTTGGCAACTTTTCCTTCACAGGGAAAATGGGTGGTCTTTTTCTTGAGGAGCCTTTGGCCTTGAGTGGCCCGCCGCCTCCAAAAAATCCAAACGATGAAGAATATGTCCCAGACCCAACCTGCCCCCACCTCAAACCTGTGCTGCCCTGACAGTCCCAAGGGAACCCTACAAACTGACATCAGCAACAAGGGCTGGCAACTTTTCCTTAACATGGAATAGGGCCGGTGTTTGTCTCCAAGGGCCTTTGTCCCTGAGTAGCCGGATGCCTCCAAAAAATCCAAACGATTAATGATATGTCCTAGACTTAATCTGCCCCCACCAGAAACTTGTGCTGCCCTGACAGTCCCAAAGGAACCCTATAAACTGACAAGAGGAACGGGGGCTGGCAACTTTTCCGTCACAGGGAAAAGGGCCGGTGTTTGTCTTCAGGAACCTTTGTCCCAGAGTGGCTGGCCGCCTCCAAAATCTCCAAACGATTAAAGATATGTCCCAGACCCAACCTGCCCCCACCTCAAACTTGTGCTGCCCTGACAGTCCCAAGAGAACGCTATAAACTGACATGAGGAACCTGGGCTGGCAACTTTTCCGTCACAGGGAAAAGGGCCGGTGTTTGTCTTCAGGAGCCTGGGTCCCAGAGTGGCTGGCCGCCTCCAAAATCTCCAAACGATTAAAGCTATGTCCCAGACCCAACCTGCCCCCACCTCAAATTTGTGCTGCCCCGACAGTCTCAAGAGAACTCTACGAACTGACATCAGCATCCTGGTCTAGCAACTTTTCGTTCAAAGGGTAAAGGGCCGGTGTTTGTCTTCAGGAGCCTGGGTCCCAGAGTGGCTGGCCGCCTCCAAAAAATCCAAACGATTAAAGATATGTCCCAGACCCAACCTACCCCCACCTCAAACCTGTGCTGCCCTGACAGTCTCAAGGGAACCCTACAAACTGACATCAGCAACCAGGGCTGGCAACTTTTCCTTAACAGGGAATACAGCCGGTGTTTGTCTCCAAGGACCTGGGGCCCTGAGTAGCCGGATGCCTCCAAAAAATCCAAACAATTAAGGATATGTCCCAGACCCAACCGGCCCCCACCTCTAACCTGTGCTACCCTGACAGTCCCAAGGGAACCCTTCAAAGTGACAGCAGGATCCTGGGCTGGACACTTTTCCTTCCCAGCGAAAATGGCCGGTGTTTTCCTGCAGGGACTTTGTCCCTGAGTGGCCGGACCCTTCCAAAAAATCCAAATGACTAAAGATATTTCCCAGAACTAATGTGCCCCCACCTCAAAGCTGTGCTGCCCTGACAGTCCCAAGGGAACCCTACCTGCTGACATCAGGAATCTGGGCGGACCATATTTCTTTCCTAGAAAAAATTGCTCGTGTCTTCCTGCAGGGGCCTTTGTCCCTGAGTGGCCGGCCACCTCCAAAAAATCCAAACGATTAAAGATATGTCCCAGACCAAATCTGCCCCCACCACAAACTTGTGCTGCCCTGACAGTCCCAAGAGAACGCTATAAACTGACATGAGGAACCTGGGCTGGCAACTTTTCCGTCACAGGGAAAAGGGCTGGTGTTTTTCTTCAGGAGCCTGTGTCCCAGAGTGGCCGGCTGCCTCCAAAAAATCCAAATGATTAAAGATATGTCCCAGACCCAACCTGCCCCCACCTCAAATTTGGTCTGCCCCGACAGTCTCATGAGAACTCTACTGACTGACATCAGGAAGCTGGTCTGGCAACTTTTCGTTCAAAGGGAAAAGGGCCGGTGTTTGTCTTCAGGAGCCGGGGCCCCAGGTTGGCCGGCCGCCTCCAAAATCTCCAAACGATTAAAGATATGTCCCAGACCCAACCTGCCCCCACTTCAAACCTGTGCTGCCCTGACAGTCCCAAGGGAACCCTACCTGCTGACATCAGGAAGCTGGGCGGACCATATTTCTTTCCTAGAAAAAATTGCTCGTGTCTTCCTGCAGGGGCCTTTGTCCCTGAGTGGCCGGCCGCCTCCAAAAAATCCAAACGATTAAAGATATGTCCCAGACCAAATCTGCCCCCACCACAAACTTGTGCTGCCCTGACAGTCCCAAGAGAACGCTATAAACTGACATGAGGAACCTGGGCTGGCAACTTTTCCTTCACAGGGAAAAGGGCTGGTGTTTTTCTTCAGGAGCCTGTGTCCCAGAGTGGCCGGCTGCCTCCAAAAAATCCAAATGATTAAAGATATGTCCCAGACCCAACCTGCCCCCACCTCAAATTTGGTCTGCCCCGACAGTCTCATGAGAACTCTACTGACTGACATCAGGAAGCTGGTCTGGCAACTTTTCGTTCAAAGGGAAAAGGGCCGGTGTTTGTCTTCAGGAGCCGGGGTCCCAGGTGGCCGGCCGCCTCCAAAATATCCAAACGATTAAAGATATGTCCCAGACCCAACCTGCCCCCACTTCAAACCTGTGCTGCCCTGACAGTCCCAAGGGAACCCTACCTGCTGACATCAGGAAGCTGGGCGGACCATATTTCTTTCCTAGAAAAAATTGCTCGTGTCTTCCTGCAGGGGCCTTTGTCCCTGAGTGGCCGGCCGCCTCCAAAAAATCCAAACGATTAAAGATATGTCCCAGACCAAATCTGCCCCCACCACAAACTTGTGCTGCCCTGACAGTCCCAAGAGAACGCTATAAACTGACATGAGGAACCTGGGCTGGCAACTTTTCCGTCACAGGGAAAAGGGCTGGTGTTTTTCTTCAGGAGCCTGTGTCCCAGAGTGGCCGGCTGCCTCCAAAAAATCCAAATGATTAAAGATATGTCCCAGACCCAACCTGCCCCCACCTCAAATTTGGTCTGCCCCGACAGTCTCATGAGAACTCTACTGACTGACATCAGGAAGCTGGTCTGGCAACTTTTCGTTCAAAGGGAAAAGGGCCGGTGTTTGTCTTCAGGAGCCGGGGCCCCAGGTTGGCCGGCCGCCTCCAAAATCTCCAAACGATTAAAGATATGTCCCAGACCCAACCTGCCCCCACCTCAAATTTGTGCTGCCCCGACAGTCTCAAGAGAACTCTACGAACTGACATCAGCATCCTGGTCTAGCAACTTTTCGTTCAAAGGGAAAAGGGCCGGTGTTTGTCTTCAGGAGCCTGGGTCCCAGAGTGGTTGGCCGCCTCCAAAAAATCCGAATGATTAAAGATATGTCCCAGACCCAACCTACCCCCACCTCAAACTTGTGCTGCCCTGACAGTCCCAAGGGAACCCTACAAACAGACATCAGCAACCAGGGCTGGCAACTTTTCCTTAACAGGGAATACGGCCGGTGTTTGTCTCCAAGGACCTGGGGCCCTGAGTAGCCGGATGCCTCCAAAAAATCCAAACAATTAAGGATATGTCCCAGACCCAACCGGCCCCCACCTCTAACCTGTGCTACCCTGACAGTCCCAAGGGAACCCTTCAAAGTGACAGCAGGATCCTGGGCTGGACACTTTTCCTTCCCAGCGAAAATGGCCGGTGTTTTCCTGCAGGGACTTTGTCCCTGAGTGGCCGGGCCCTTCCAAAAAATCCAAATGATAAAAAATATTTCCCAGAACTAATGTTCCCCCACCTCAAAGCTGTGCTGCCCTGACAGTCCCAAGGGAACCCTACCTGCTGACATCAGGAATCTGGGCGGACCATATTTCTTTCCTAGAAAAAATTGCTCGTGTCTTCCTGCAGGGGCCTTTGTCCCTGAGTGGCCGGCCGCCTCCAAAAAATCCAAACGATTAAAGATATGTCCCAGACCAAATCTGCCCCCACCACAAACTTGTGCTGCCCTGACAGTCCCAAGAGAACGCTATAAACTGACATGAGGAACCTGGGCTGGCAACTTTTCCTTCACAGGGAATACGGCCGGTGTTTGTCTCCAAGGGCCTGTGACCTTGAGTGACCGGACGCCTCCAAAAAATCCAAATGATTAAAGATATGTCCCAGACCCAACCTGCCCCCACCTCAAACATTGTGCTGCCTTGACAGTCCAACGGGAACTCTACATGCAGACATCAGCAACCTGGACCGGCAAATTTTCCTTAAAGGGAAAAGGAGCGGTCTTTTTCTCGAGGAGCCTGTGGCTTTGAGTGGCCGGCCGCCTCCAAAAAATCCAAACGATTAAAGATATTTCCCAGACCTAACCTGCCCCCACCTCAAAACTGTGCTACCTTGACAGTCCCAAGGGAACTCTACCTGCAGACATCAGCAACCTGGACCGGCAACTTTTCCTTACAGGGACAAGGACCGGTCCTTTTCTTGAGGAGCCTGTGGCCTTGAGTGGCCGGCCGCCTCCAAAAAACCAAACGATTAAAGATATGTCCCAGACCCAACCTGCCCCCACCACAAACTTGTGCTGCCCTGACAGTCCCAAGAGAACGCTATAAACTGACATGAGGAACCTGGGCTGGCAACTTTTCCTTCACAGGGAAAAGGGCCGATGTTTGTCTCTCGGGGCCTGTGGCCCTGAGTGGCCGGCCGCCTCCAAAAAATCCAAATGATTAAGGATATGTCCCAGACCCAACCTGCCCCCACCTCAAAACCTGTGCTTCCCTGACAGTCCCAAGGGAACCCTACAAACTGACAGCAGGAACCAGGGCTGACCTTATATCTTTCCAAGAAAAAATGGACAGTGTTTGTCTGAAGGGGCCTTTGGCCTTGACTGGCCGGATGCCTCCAAAAATCCAAACGATTAAAGGTATTTCCCAGACCCAACCTGCCCCCACCTCAAACCTGTGCTTCCCTGACAGTCCCAAGGGAACCCTAAAAACTGACATCACCAACCAGGTCTGGCAACTTTTCCTTCACAGGGAAAAGGGCCGATGTTTGTCTCCAAGGGCCTTTGGCCTTGAGTGGCCGGACGCCTCCAAAAAATCCAAATGATTAAAGATATTTCCCAGACCCAACCTGCCCCTACGTCAAATTTGTGCTGCCCCGACAGTCCCTAGGAAAACCTACAAAGTGACAGCAGGAACCTGGGCTGGACACTTTTCCTTAACAGGGAAAAGGGCCGGTGGTTTCCTGCAGGGGCCTTTCTCCCTGAGTGGCCGGATGCCTCCAAAAAATCCAAATGACTAAAGATATTTCCCAGACATAACCTGCCCCCACCTCAAACCTCTGCTGCCTTGACAGTCCAACGGGAACTCTACATGCAGACATCAGCAACCTGGACCAGCAACTTTTCCTTACAGGGAAAAGGAGCGGCCTTTTTCTCGAGGAGCCTGTGGCCTTTAGTGGCCGGCCGCCTCCAAAAAATCCAAACGATTAAAGATATTTCCCAGACCTAACCTGCCCCCACCTCAAATTTGTGCTGCCTTGACAGTCCCAAGGGAACCCTAAAACTGACATCAGGAAACTGCCTTGGCAACTTTTCCTTCACAGGGAAAATGGGTGGTCTTTTTCTTGAGGAGCCTTTGGCCTTGAGTGGCACGCCGCCTCCAAAAAATCCAAACGATGAAGAATATGTCCCAGACCCAACCTGCCCCCACCTCAAACCTGTGCTGCCCTGACAGTCCAAAGGGAACCCTACAAACTGACATCAGCAACAAGGGCTGGCAACTTTTCCTTAACATGGAATAGGGCCGGTGTTTGTCTCCAAGGGCCTTTGTCCCTGAGTAGCCGGATGCCTCCAAAAAATCCAAACGATTAATGATATGTCCTAGACTTAATCTGCCCCCACCAGGAACTTGTGCTGCCCTGACAGTCCCAAAGGAACCCTATAAACTGACAAGAGGAACCTGGGCTGGCAACTTTTCCGTCACAGGGAAAAGGGCCGGTGTTTGTCTTCAGGAACCTTTGTCCCAGAGTGGCTGGCCGCCTCCAAAATCTCCAAACGATTAAAGATATGTCCCAGACCCAACCTGCCCCCACCTCAAACTTGTGCTGCCCTGACAGTCCCAAGAGAACGCTATAAACTGACATGAGGAACCTGGGCTGGCAACTTTTCCGTCACAGGGAAAAGGGCCGGTGTTTGTCTTCAGGAACCTTTGTCCCAGAGTGGCTGGCCGCCTCCAAAATCTCCAAACGATTAAAGATATGTCCCAGACCCAACCTACCCCCACCTCAAACCTGTGCTGCCCTGACAGTCCCAAGGGAACCCTACAAACTGACATCAGCAACCAGGGCTGGCAACTTTTCCTTAACAGGGAATACGGCCGGTGTTTGTCTCCAAGGACCTGGGGCCCTGAGTAGCCGGATGCCTCCAAAAAATCCAAACAATTAAGGATATGTCCCAGACCCAACCGGCCCCCACCTCTAACCTGTGCTACCCTGACAGTCCCAAGGGAACCCTTCAAAGTGACAGCAGGATCCTGGGCTGGACACTTTTCCTTCCCAGCGAAAATGGCCGGTGTTTTCCTGCAGGGACTTTGTCCCTGAGTGGCCGGACCCTTCCAAAAAATCCAAATGATCAAAGATATTTCCCAGAACTAATGTGCCCCCACCTCAAAGCTGTGCTTCCCTGACAGTCCCAAGGGAACCCTACCTGCTGACATCAGGAATCTGGGCGGACCATATTTCTTTCCTAGAAAAAATTGCTCGTGTCTTCCTGCAGGGGCCTTTGTCCCTGAGTGGCCGGCCGCCTCCAAAAAATCCAAACGATTAAAGATATGTCCCAGACCAAATCTGCCCCCACCACAAACTTGTGCTGCCCTGACAGTCCCAAGAGAACGCTATAAACTGACATGAGGAACCTGGGCTGGCAACTTTTCCGTCACAGGGAAAAGGGCTGGTGTTTTTCTTCAGGAGCCTGTGTCCCAGAGTGGCCGGCTGCCTCCAAAAAATCCAAATGATTAAAGATATGTCCCAGACCCAACCTGCCCCCACCTCAAATTTGGTCTGCCCCGACAGTCTCATGAGAACTCTACTGACTGACATCAGGAAGCTGGTCTGGCAACTTTTCGTTCAAAGGGAAAAGGGCCGGTGTTTGTCTTCAGGAGCCGGGGGTCCCAGGTGGCCGGCCGCCTCCAAAATATCCAAACGATTAAAGATATGTCCCAGACCCAACCTGCCCCCACTTCAAACCTGTGCTGCCCTGACAGTCCCAAGGGAACCCTACCTGCTGACATCAGGAAGCTGGGCGGACCATATTTCTTTCCTAGAAAAAATTGCTCGTGTCTTCCTGCAGGGGCCTTTGTCCCTGAGTGGCCGGCCGCCTCCAAAAAATCCAAACGATTAAAGATATGTCCCAGACCAAATCTGCCCCCACCACAAACTTGTGCTGCCCTGACAGTCCCAAGAGAACGCTATAAACTGACATGAGGCAGCTGGGCTGGCAACTTTTCCTTCACAGGGAAAAGGGCTGGTGTTTTTCTTCAGGAGCCTGTGTCCCAGAGTGGCCGGCTGCCTCCAAAAAATCCAAATGATTAAAGATATGTCCCAGACCCAACCTGCCCCCACCTCAAATTTGGTCTGCCCCGACAGTCTCATGAGAACTCTACTGACTGACATCAGGAAGCTGGTCTGGCAACTTTTCGTTCAAAGGGAAAAGGGCCGGTGTTTGTCTTCAGGAGCCTGGGTCCCAGAGTGGTTGGCCGCCTCCAAAAAATCCGAATGATTAAAGATATGTCCCAGACCCAACCTACCCCCACCTCAAACTTGTGCTGCCCTGACAGTCCCAAGGGAACCCTACAAACAGACATCAGCAACCAGGGCTGGCAACTTTTCCTTAACAGGGAATACGGCCGGTGTTTGTCTCCAAGGACCTGGGGCCCTGAGTAGCCGGATGCCTCCAAAAAATCCAAACAATTAAGGATATGTCCCAGACCCAACCGGCCCCCACCTCTAACCTGTGCTACCCTGACAGTCCCAAGGGAACCCTTCAAAGTGACAGCAGGATCCTGGGCTGGACACTTTTCCTTCCCAGCGAAAATGGCCGGTGTTTTCCTGCAGGGACTTTGTCCCTGAGTGGCCGGGCCCTTCCAAAAAATCCAAATGATAAAAAATATTTCCCAGAACTAATGTTCCCCCACCTCAAAGCTGTGCTGCCCTGACAGTCCCAAGGGAACCCTACCTGCTGACATCAGGAATCTGGGCGGACCATATTTCTTTCCTAGAAAAAATTGCTCGTGTCTTCCTGCAGGGGCCTTTGTCCCTGAGTGGCCGGCCGCCTCCAAAAAATCCAAACGATTAAAGATATGTCCCAGACCAAATCTGCCCCCACCACAAACTTGTGCTGCCCTGACAGTCCCAAGAGAACGCTATAAACTGACATGAGGAACCTGGGCTGGCAACTTTTCCTTCACAGGGAATACGGCCGGTGTTTGTCTCCAAGGGCCTGTGGCCTTGAGTGACCGGACGCCTCCAAAAAATCCAAATGATTAAAGATATGTCCCAGACCCAACCTGCCCCCACCTCAAACATTGTGCTGCCTTGACAGTCCAACGGGAACTCTACATGCAGACATCAGCAACCTGGACCGGCAACTTTTCCTTAAAGGGAAAAGGAGCGGTCTTTTTCTCGAGGAGCCTGTGGCTTTGAGTGGCCGGCCGCCTCCAAAAAATCCAAACGATTAAAGATATTTCCCAGACCTAACCTGCCCCCACCTCAAAACTGTGCTACCTTGACAGTCCCAAGGGAACTCTACCTGCAGACATCAGCAACCTGGACCGGCAACTTTTCCTTACAGGGACAAGGACCGGTCCTTTTCTTGAGGAGCCTGTGGCCTTGAGTGGCCGGCCGCCTCCAAAAAACCAAACGATTAAAGATATGTCCCAGACCCAACCTGCCCCCACCACAAACTTGTGCTGCCCTGACAGTCCCAAGAGAACGCTATAAACTGACATGAGGAACCTGGGCTGGCAACTTTTCCTTCACAGGGAAAAGGGCCGATGTTTGTCTCTCGGGGCCTGTGGCCCTGAGTGGCCGGCCGCCTCCAAAAAATCCAAATGATTAAGGATATGTCCCAGACCCAACCTGCCCCCACCTCAAAACCTGTGCTTCCCTGACAGTCCCAAGGGAACCCTACAAACTGACAGCAGGAACCAGGGCTGACCTTATATCTTTCCAAGAAAAAATGGACAGTGTTTGTCTGAAGGGGCCTTTGGCCTTGACTGGCCGGATGCCTCCAAAAATCCAAACGATTAAAGGTATTTCCCAGACCCAACCTGCCCCCACCTCAAACCTGTGCTTCCCTGACAGTCCCAAGGGAACCCTAAAAACTGACATCACCAACCAGGTCTGGCAACTTTTCCTTCACAGGGAAAAGGGCCGATGTTTGTCTCCAAGGGCCTTTGGCCTTGAGTGGCCGGACGCCTCCAAAAAATCCAAATGATTAAAGATATTTCCCAGACCCAACCTGCCCCTACGTCAAATTTGTGCTGCCCCGACAGTCCCTAGGAAAAACCTACAAAGTGACAGCAGGAACCTGGGCTGGACACTTTTCCTTAACAGGGAAAAGGGCCGGTGGTTTCCTGCAGGGGCCTTTCTCCCTGAGTGGCCGGACGCCTCCAAAAAATCCAAATGACTAAAGATATTTCCCAGACATAACCTGCCCCCACCTCAAACCTCTGCTGCCTTGACAGTCCAACGGGAACTCTACATGCAGACATCAGCAACCTGGACCAGCAACTTTTCCTTACAGGGAAAAGGAGCGGTCTTTTTCTCGAGGAGCCTGTGGCCTTTAGTGGCCGGCCGCCTCCAAAAAATACAAACGATTAAAGATATTTCCCAGACCTAACCTGCCCCCACCTCAAATTTGTGCTGCCTTGACAGTCCCAAGGGAACCCTAAAACTGACATCAGGAAACTGCCTTGGCAACTTTTCCTTCACAGGGAAAATGGGTGGTCTTTTTCTTGAGGAGCCTTTGGCCTTGAGTGGCCCGCCGCCTCCAAAAAATCCAAACGATGAAGAATATGTCCCAGACCCAACCTGCCCCCACCTCAAACCTGTGCTGCCCTGACAGTCCAAAGGGAACCCTACAAACTGACATCAGCAACAAGGGCTGGCAACTTTTCCTTAACATGGAATAGGGCCGGTGTTTGTCTCCAAGGGCCTTTGTCCCTGAGTAGCCGGATGCCTCCAAAAAATCCAAACGATTAATGATATGTCCTAGACTTAATCTGCCCCCACCAGAAACTTGTGCTGCCCTGACAGTCCCAAAGGAACCCTATAAACTGACAAGAGGAACCTGGGCTGGCAACTTTTCCGTCACAGGGAAAAGGGCCGGTGTTTGTCTTCAGGAACCTTTGTCCCAGAGTGGCTGGCCGCCTCCAAAATCTCCAAACGATTAAAGATATGTCCCAGACCCAACCTGCCCCCACCTCAAACTTGTGCTGCCCTGACAGTCCCAAGAGAACGCTATAAACTGACATGAGGAACCTGGGCTGGCAACTTTTCCGTCACAGGGAAAAGGGCCGGTGTTTGTCTTCAGGAACCTTTGTCCCAGAGTGGCTGGCCGCCTCCAAAATCTCCAAACGATTAAAGATATGTCCCAGGACCCAACCTACCCCCACCTCAAACCTGTGCTGCCCTGACAGTCCCAAGGGAACCCTACAAACTGACATCAGCAACCAGGGCTGGCAACTTTTCCTTAACAGGGAATACGGCCGGTGTTTGTCTCCAAGGACCTGGGGCCCTGAGTAGCCGGATGCCTCCAAAAAATCCAAACAATTAAGGATATGTCCCAGACCCAACCGGCCCCCACCTCTAACCTGTGCTACCCTGACAGTCCCAAGGGAACCCTTCAAAGTGACAGCAGGATCCTGGGCTGGACACTTTTCCTTCCCAGCGAAAATGGCCGGTGTTTTCCTGCAGGGACTTTGTCCCTGAGTGGCCGGACCCTTCCAAAAAATCCAAATGATCAAAGATATTTCCCAGAACTAATGTGCCCCCACCTCAAAGCTGTGCTTCCCTGACAGTCCCAAGGGAACCCTACCTGCTGACATCAGGAATCTGGGCGGACCATATTTCTTTCCTAGAAAAAATTGCTCGTGTCTTCCTGCAGGGGCCTTTGTCCCTGAGTGGCCGGCCGCCTCCAAAAAATCCAAACGATTAAAGATATGTCCCAGACCAAATCTGCCCCCACCACAAACTTGTGCTGCCCTGACAGTCCCAAGAGAACGCTATAAACTGACATGAGGAACCTGGGCTGGCAACTTTTCCGTCACAGGGAAAAGGGCTGGTGTTTTTCTTCAGGAGCCTGTGTCCCAGAGTGGCCGGCTGCCTCCAAAAAATCCAAATGATTAAAGATATGTCCCAGACCCAACCTGCCCCCACCTCAAATTTGGTCTGCCCCGACAGTCTCATGAGAACTCTACTGACTGACATCAGGAAGCTGGTCTGGCAACTTTTCGTTCAAAGGGAAAAGGGCCGGTGTTTGTCTTCAGGAGCCGGGGTCCCAGGTGGCCGGCCGCCTCCAAAATATCCAAACGATTAAAGATATGTCCCAGACCCAACCTGCCCCCACTTCAAACCTGTGCTGCCCTGACAGTCCCAAGGGAACCCTACCTGCTGACATCAGGAAGCTGGGCGGACCATATTTCTTTCCTAGAAAAAATTGCTCGTGTCTTCCTGCAGGGGCCTTTGTCCCTGAGTGGCCGGCCGCCTCCAAAAAATCCAAACGATTAAAGATATGTCCCAGACCAAATCTGCCCCCACCACAAACTTGTGCTGCCCTGACAGTCCCAAGAGAACGCTATAAACTGACATGAGGCAGCTGGGCTGGCAACTTTTCCTTCACAGGGAAAAGGGCTGGTGTTTTTCTTCAGGAGCCTGTGTCCCAGAGTGGCCGGCTGCCTCCAAAAAATCCAAATGATTAAAGATATGTCCCAGACCCAACCTGCCCCCACCTCAAATTTGGTCTGCCCCGACAGTCTCATGAGAACTCTACTGACTGACATCAGGAAGCTGGTCTGGCAACTTTTCGTTCAAAGGGAAAAGGGCCGGTGTTTGTCTTCAGGAGCCGGGGCCCCAGGTTGGCCGGCCGCCTCCAAAATCTCCAAACGATTAAAGATATGTCCCAGACCCAACCTGCCCCCACTTCAAACCTGTGCTGCCCTGACAGTCCCAAGGGAACCCTACCTGCTGACATCAGGAAGCTGGGCGGACCATATTTCTTTCCTAGAAAAAATTGCTCGTGTCTTCCTGCAGGGGCCTTTGTACCTGAGTGGCCGGACGCCTCCAAAAAATCCAAACGATTAAAGATATGTCCCAGACCAAATCTGCCCCCACCACAAACTTGTGCTGCCCTGACAGTCCCAAGAGAACGCTATAAACTGACATGAGGAACCTGGGCTGGCAACTTTTCCGTCACAGGGAAAAGGGCTGGTGTTTTTCTTCAGGAGCCTGTGTCCCAGAGTGGCCGGCTGCCTCCAAAAAATCCAAATGATTAAAGATATGTCCCAGACCCAACCTGCCCCCACCTCAAATTTGGTCTGCCCCGACAGTCTCATGAGAACTCTACTGACTGACATCAGGAAGCTGGTCTGGCAACTTTTCGTTCAAAGGGAAAAGGGCCGGTGTTTGTCTTCAGGAGCCGGGGTCCCAGGTGGCCGGCCGCCTCCAAAATATCCAAACGATTAAAGATATGTCCCAGACCCAACGTGCCCCCACTTCAAACCTGTGCTGCCCTGACAGTCCCAAGGGAACCCTACCTGCTGACATCAGGAATCTGGGCGGACCATATTTCTTTCCTAGAAAAAATTGCTCGTGTCTTCCTGCAGGGGCCTTTGTCCCTGAGTGGCCGGCCGCCTCCAAAAAATCCAAACGATTAAAGATATGTCCCAGACCCAACCTGCCCCCACCTCAAATTTGGTCTGCCCCGACAGTCTCATGAGAATTCTACTGACTGACATCAGGAAGCTGGTCTGGCAACTTTTCGTTCAAAGGGAAAAGGGCCGGTGTTTGTCTTCAGGAGCCGGGGCCCCAGGTTGGCCGGCCGCCTCCAAAATCTCCAAACGATTAAAGATATGTCCCAGACCCAACCTGCCCCCACCTCAAATTTGTGCTGCCCCGACAGTCTCAAGAGAACTCTACGAACTGACATCAGCAACTTGGTCTAGCAACTTTTCGTTCAAAGGGAAAAGGGCCGGTGTTTGTCTTCAGGAGCCTGGGTCCCAGAGTGGTTGGCCGCCTCCAAAAAATCCGAATGATTAAAGATATGTCCCAGACCCAACCTACCCCCACCTCAAACTTGTGCTGCCCTGACAGTCCCAAGGGAACCCTACAAACAGACATCAGCAACCAGGGCTGGCAACTTTTCCTTAACAGGGAATACGGCCAGTGTTTGTCTCCAAGGACCTGGGGCCCTGAGTAGCCGGATGCCTCCAAAAAATCCAAACAATTAAGGATATGTCCCAGACCCAACCGGCCCCCACCTCTAACCTGTGCTACCCTGACAGTCCCAAGGGAACCCTTCAAAGTGACAGCAGGATCCTGGGCTGGACACTTTTCCTTCCCAGCGAAAATGGCCGGTGTTTTCCTGCAGGGACTTTGTCCCTGAGTGGCCGGACCCTTCCAAAAAATCCAAATGACTAAAGATATTTCCCAGAACTAATGTGCCCCCACCTCAAAGCTGTGCTGCCCTGACAGTCCCAAGGGAACCCTACCTGCTGACATCAGGAATCTGGGCGGACCATATTTCTTTCCTAGAAAAAATTGCTCGTGTCTTCCTGCAGGGGCCTTTGTCCCTGAGTGGCCGGCCGCCTCCAAAAAATCCAAACGATTAAAGATATGTCCCAGACCAAATCTGCCCCCACCACAAACTTGTGCTGCCCTGACAGTCCCAAGAGAACGCTATAAACTGACATGAGGCAGCTGGGCTGGCAACTTTTCCTTCACAGGGAAAAGGGCCGATGTTTGTCTCTCGGGGCCTGTGGCCCTGAGTGGCCGGCCGCCTCCAAAAAATCCAAATGATTAAAGATATGTCCCAGACCCAACCTGCCCCCACCTCAAAACCTGTGCTTCCCTGACAGTCCCAAGGGAACCCTACAAACTGACAGCAGGAACCAGGGCTGACCTTATATCTTTCCAAGAAAAAATGGACAGTGTTTGTCTGAAGGGGCCTTTGGCCTTGACTGGCCGGATGCCTCCAAAAATCCAAACGATTAAAGGTATTTCCCAGACCCAACCTGCCCCCACCTCAAACCTGTGCTTCCCTGACAGTCCCAAGGGAACCCTACAAACTGACATCACCAACCAGGTCTGGCAACTTTTCCTTCACAGGGAAAAGGGCCGATGTTTGTCTCCAAGGGCCTTTGGCCTTGAGTGGCCGGACGCCTCCAAAAAATCCAAATGATTAAAGATATTTCCCAGACCCAACCTGCCCCTACGTCAAATTTGTGCTGCCCCGACAGTCCCTAGGAAAATCTACAAAGTGACAGCAGGAACCTGGGCTGGACACTTTTCCTTAACAGGGAAAAGGGCCGGTGGTTTCCTGCAGGGGCCTTTCTCCCTGAGTGGCCGGACGCCTCCAAAAAATCCAAATGACTAAAGATATTTCCCAGACATAACCTGCCCCCACCTCAAACCTCTGCTGCCTTGACAGTCCAACGGGAACTCTACATGCAGACATCAGCAACCTGGACCAGCAACTTTTCCTTACAGGGAAAAGGAGCGGTCTTTTTCTCGAGGAGCCTGTGGCCTTTAGTGGCCGGCCGCCTCCAAAAAATACAAACGATTAAAGATATTTCCCAGACCTAACCTGCCCCCACCTCAAATTTGTGCTGCCTTGACAGTCCCAAGGGAACCCTAAAACTGACATCAGGAAACTGCCTTGGCAACTTTTCCTTCACAGGGAAAATGGGTGGTCTTTTTCTTGAGGAGCCTTTGGCCTTGAGTGGCCCGCCGCCTCCAAAAAATCCAAACGATGAAGAATATGTCCCAGACCCAACCTGCCCCCACCTCAAACCTGTGCTGCCCTGACAGTCCAAAGGGAACCCTACAAACTGACATCAGCAACAAGGGCTGGCAACTTTTCCTTAACATGGAATAGGGCCGGTGTTTGTCTCCAAGGGCCTTTGTCCCTGAGTAGCCGGATGCCTCCAAAAAATCCAAACGATTAATGATATGTCCCTAGACTTAATCTGCCCCCACCAGGAACTTGTGCTGCCCTGACAGTCCCAAAGGAACCCTATAAACTGACAAGAGGAACCTGGGCTGGCAACTTTTCCGTCACAGGGGAAAAGGGCCGGTGTTTGTCTTCAGGAACCTTTGTCCCAGAGTGGCTGGCCGCCTCCAAAATCTCCAAACGATTAAAGATATGTCCCAGACCCAACCTGCCCCCACCTCAAACTTGTGCTGCCCTGACAGTCCCAAGAGAACGCTATAAACTGACATGAGGAACCTGGGCTGCAACTTTTCCGTCACAGGAAAAGGGCCGGTGTTTGTCTTCAGGAACCTTTGTCCCAGAGTGGCTTGGCCGCCTCCAAAATCTCCAAACGATTAAAGCTATGTCCCAGACCCAACCTACCCCCACCTCAAACCTGTGCTGCCTGACAGTCCCAAGGGAACCCTACAAACTGACATCAGCAACCAGGGCTGGCAACTTTCCTTAACAGGGAATACGGCCGGTGTTTGTCTCCAAGGACCTGGGGCCCTGAGTAGCCGGATGCCTCCAAAAAATCCAAACAATTAAGGATATGTCCCAGACCCAACCGGCCCCCACCTCTAACCTGTGCTACCCTGACAGTCCACAGGGAACCCTTCAAAGTGACAGCAGGATCCTGGGCTGGACACTTTTCCTTCCCAGCGAAAATGGCCGGTGTTTTCCTGCAGGGACTTTGTCCCTGAGTGGCCGGACCCTTCCAAAAAATCCAAATGATCAAAGATATTTCCCAGAACTAATGTGCCCCACCTCAAAGCTGTGCTTCCCTGACAGTCCCAAGGGAACCCTACCTGCTGACATCAGGAATCTGGGCGGACCATATTTCTTTCCTAGAAAAAATTGCTCGTGTCTTCCTGCAGGGGCCTTTTGTCCCTGAGTGGCCGGCCGCCTCCAAAAAATCCAAACGATTAAAGATATGTCCCAGACCAAATCTGCCCCCACCACAAACTTGTGCTGCCCTGACAGTCCCAAGAGAACGCTATAAACTGACATGAGGAACCTGGGCTGGCAACTTTTCCGTCACAGGGAAAAGGGCTGGTGTTTTTCTTCAGGAGCCTGTGTCCCAGAGTGGCCGGCTGCCTCAAAAAATCCAAATGATTAAGATATGTCCCAGACCCAACCTGCCCCCACCTCAAATTTGGTCTGCCCGGACAGTCTCATGAGAACTCTACTGACTGACATCAGGAAGCTGGTCTGGCAACTTTTCGTTCAAAGGGAAAAGGGCCGGTGTTTGTCTTCAGGAGCCGGGGTCCCAGGTGGCCGGCCGCCTCCAAAATATCCACACGATTAAGATATGTCCCAGACCCAACCTGCCCCCACTTCAAACCTGTGCTGCCCTGACAGTCCCAAGGGAACCCTACCTGCTGACATCAGGAAGCTGGGCGGACCATATTTCTTTCCTAGAAAAAATTGCTCGTGTCTTCCTGCAGGGGCCTTTGTCCCTGAGTGGCCGGCCGCCTCCAAAAAATCCAAACGATTAAAGATATGTCCCAGACCAAATCTGCCCCCACCACAAATTTGTGCTGCCCTGACAGTCCCAAGAGAACGCTATAAACTGACATGAGGCAGCTGGGCTGGCAACTTTTCCTTCACAGGGAAAAGGGCCGATGTTTGTCTCTCGGGGCCTGTGTCCCAGAGTGGCCGGCTGCCTCCAAAAAATCCAAATGATTAAAGATATGTCCCAGACCCAACCTGCCCCCACCTCAAATTTGGTCTGCCCCGACAGTCTCATGAGAACTCTACTGACTGACATCAGGAAGCTGGTCTGGCAACTTTTCGTTCAAAGGGAAAAGGGCCGGTGTTTGTCTTCAGGAGCCGGGGCCCCAGGTTGGCCGGCCGCCTCCAAAATCTCCAAACGATTAAAGATATGTCCCAGACCCAACCTGCCCCCACCTCAAATTTGTGCTGCCCCGACAGTCTCAAGAGAACTCTACGAACTGACATCAGCAACCTGGTCTAGCAACTTTTCGTTCAAAGGGAAAAGGGCCGGTGTTTGTCTTCAGGAGCCTGGGTCCCAGAGTGGTTGGCCGCCTCCAAAAAATCCAAATGATTAAAGATATTTCCCAGACCCAACCTGCCCCCACGTCAAATTTGTGCTGCCCCGACAGTCCCTAGGAAAACCTACAAAGTGACAGCAGGAACCTGGGCTGGACACTTTTCCTTAACAGGGAAAAGGGCCGGTGGTTTCCTGCAGGGGCCTTTCTCCCTGAGTGGCCGGACGCCTCCAAAAAATCCAAATGACTAAAGATATTTCCCAGACATAACCTGCCCCCACCTCAAACCTCTGCTGCCTTGACAGTCCAACGGGAACTCTACATGCAGACATCAGCAACCTGGACCAGCAACTTTTCCTTACAGGGAAAAGGAGCGGTCTTTTTCTCGAGGAGCCTGTGGCCTTTAGTGGCCGGCCGCCTCCAAAAAATCCAAACGATTAAAGATATTTCCCAGACCTAACCTGCCCCCACCTCAAATTTGTGCTGCCTTGACAGTCCCAAGGGAACCCTAAAACTGACATCAGGAAACTGCCTTGGCAACTTTTCCTTCACAGGGAAAATGGGTGGTCTTTTTCTTGAGGAGCCTTTGGCCTTGAGTGGCCCGCCGCCTCCAAAAAATCCAAACGATGAAGGATATGTCCCAGACCCAACCTGCCCCCACCTCAAACCTGTGCTGCCCTGACAGTCCAAAGGGAACCCTACAAACTGACATCAGCAACAAGGGCTGGCAACTTTTCCTTAACATGGAATAGGGCCGGTGTTTGTCTCCAAGGGCCTTTGTCCCTGAGTAGCCGGATGCCTCCAAAAAATCCAAACGATTAATGATATGTCCTAGACTTAATCTGCCCCCACCAGAAACTTGTGCTGCCCTGACAGTCCCAAAGGAACCCTATAAACTGACAAGAGGAACCTGGGCTGGCAACTTTTCCGTCACAGGGAAAAGGGCCGGTGTTTGTCTTCAGGAACCTTTGTCCCCAGAGTGGCTGGCCGCCTCCAAAATCTCCAACGATTAAAGCTATGTCCCAGACCCAACCTGCCCCCACCTCAAATTTGTGCTGCCCCGACAGTCCTCAAGAGAACTCTACGAACTGACATCAGCAACCTGGTCTAGCAACTTTTCGTTCAATCGGGAAAAGGGCCGGTGTTTGTCTTCAGGAGCCTGGGTCCCAGAGTGGCTGGCCGCCTCCAAAAATCCAAACGATTAAAGATATGTCCCAGACCCAACCTACCCCCACCTCAAACCTGTGCTGCCCTGACAGTCCCAAGGGAACCCTACAAACAGACATCCGCAACCAGGGCTGGCAACTTTTCCTTAACAGGGAATACGGCCGGTGTTTGTCTCCAAGGACCTGGGGCCCTGAGTAGCCGGATGCCTCCAAAAATTCCAAACAATTAAGGATATGTCCCAGACCCAACCGGCCCCCACCTCTAACCTGTGCTACCCTGACAGTCCCAAGGGAACCCTTCAAAGTGACAGCAGGATCCTGGCTGGGACACTTTTCCTTCCCAGCGAAAATGGCCGGTGTTTTCCTGCAGGGACTTTGTCCCTGAGTGGCCGGACCCTTCCAAAAAATCCAAATGACTAAAGATATTTCCCTGAACTAATGTGCCCCCACCTCAAAGCTGTGCTGCCCTGACAGTCCCAAGGGAACCCTACCTGCTGACATCAGGAATCTGGGCGGACCATATTTCTTTCCTAGAAAAAATTGCTCGTGTCTTCCTGCAGGGGCCTTTGTCCCTGAGTGGCCGGCCGCCTCCAAAAAATCCAAACGATTAAAGATATGTCCCAGACCAAATCTGCCCCCACCACAAACTTGTGCTGCCCTGACAGTCCCAAGAGAACGCTATAAACTGACATGAGGAACCTGGGCTGGCAACTTTTCCGTCACAGGGAAAAGGGCTGGTGTTTTTCTTCAGGAGCTGTGTCCCAGAGTGGCCGGCTGCCTCCAAAAAATCCAAATGATTAAAGATATGTCCCAGACCCAACCTGCCCCCACCTCAAATTTGGTCTGCCCCGACAGTCTCATGAGAACTCTACTGACTGACATCAGGAGCTGGTCTGGCAACTTTTCGTTCAAAGGGAAAGGGCCGGTGTTTGTCTTCAGGAGCCGGGGGTCCCAGGTGGCCGGCCGCCTCCAAAATATCCAAACGATTAAAGATATGTCCCAGACCCAACCTGCCCCCACTTCAAACCTGTGCTGCCCTGACAGTCCCAAGGGAACCCTACCTGCTGACATCAGGAAGCTGGGCGGACCATATTTTCTTTCCTAGAAAAATTGCTCGTGTCTTCCTGCAGGGGCCTTTGTCCCTGAGTGGCCGGCCGCCTCCAAAAAATCCAAACGATTAAAGATATGTCCCAGACCAAATCTGCCCCACCACAAACTTGTGCTGCCCTGACAGTCCCAAGAGAACGCTATAAACTGACATGAGGCAGAACTGGGCTGGCAACTTTCCTTCACAGGGAAAAGGGCTGGTGTTTTTCTTCAGGAGCCTGTGTCCCAGAGTGGCCGGCTGCCTCCAAAAAATCCAAATGATTAAAGATATGTCCCAGACCCAACCTGCCCCACCTCAAATTTGGTCTGCCCCGACAGTCTCATGAGAACTCTACTGACTGACATCAGGAAGCTGGTCTGGCAACTTTCGTTCAAAGGGAAAAGGGCCGGTTGTTTGTCTTCAGGAGCCGGGGCCCCAGGTTGGCCGGCCGCCTCCAAAATCTCCAAACGATTAAAGATATGTCCCAGACCCAACCTGCCCCCACCTCAAATTTGTGCTGCCCCGACAGTCCTCAAGAGAATTCTACGAACTGACATCAGCAACCTGGTCTAGCAACTTTTCGTTCAAAGGGAAAATGGCCGGTGTTTGTCTTCAGGAGCCTGGGTCCCAGAGTGGCCGGCTGCCTCCAAAAAATCCAAATGATTAAAGATATGTCCCAGACCCAACCTGCCCCCACCTCAAATTTGGTCTGTCCCGACAGTCTCATGAGAACTCTACTGACTGACATCAGGAAGCTGGTCTGGCAACTTTTCGTTCAAAGGGAAAAGGGCCGGTGTTTGTCTTCAGGAGCCGGGCCCCAGGTTGGCCGGCCGCCTCCAAAATCTCCAAACGATTAAAGATATGTCCCAGACCCAACCTGCCCCCACCTCAAATTTGTGCTGCCCCGACAGTCTCAAGAGAACTCTACGAACTGA
Source organism: Anomalospiza imberbis (assembly GCF_031753505.1). Lineage (NCBI taxonomy): Eukaryota > Metazoa > Chordata > Aves > Passeriformes > Viduidae > Anomalospiza > Anomalospiza imberbis. The sequence goes on from NW_027100215.1 coordinate 52,049, forward strand.
CATCAGCAACCTGGTCTAGCAACTTTTCGTTTCAAAGGGAAAAGGGCCGGTGTTTGTCTTCAGGAGCCTGGGTCCCAGAGTGGTTGGCCGCCTCCAAAAAATCCGAATGATTAAAGATATGTCCCAGACCCAACTACCCCCACCTCAAACTTGTGCTGCCCTGACAGTCCCAAGGGAACCCTACAAACTGACATCAGCAACCAGGGCTGGCAACTTTTCCTTCACAGGGAAAAGGGCCGATGTTTGTCTCCAAGGGCCTTTGGCCTTGAGTGGCCGGACGCCTCCAAAAAATCCAAAATGATTAAAGATATTTCCCAGACCCAACCTGCCCCCACGTCAAATTTGTGCTGCCCCGACAGTCCCTAGGAAAACCTACAAAGTGACAGCAGGACCTGGGCTGGACACTTTTCCTTAACAGGGAAAAGGGCCGGTGGTTTCCTGCAGGGGCCTTTCTCCCTGAGTGGCCAGATGCCTCCAAAAAATCCAAATGACTAAAGATATTTCCCAGACATAACTGCCCCCACCTCAAACCTCTGCTGCCTTGACAGTCCAACGGGAACTCTACATGCAGACATCAGCAACCTGGACCAGCAACTTTTCCTTACAGGGAAAAGGAGCGGTCTTTTTCTCGAGGAGCCTGTGGCCTTTAGTGGCCGGCCGCCTCCAAAAAATCCAAACGATTAAAGATATTTCCCAGACCTAACCTGCCCCCACCTCAAATTTGTGCTGCCTTGACAGTCCCAAGGGAACCCTAAAACTGACATCAGGAAACTGCCTTGGCAACTTTTCCTTCACAGGGAAAATGGGTGGTCTTTTTCTTGAGGAGCCTTTGGCCTTGAGTGGCCCGCCGCCTCCAAAAAATCCAAACAATGAAGGATATGTCCCAGACCCAACCTGCCCCCACCTCAAACCTGTGCTGCCCTGACAGTCCAAAGGGAACCCTACAAACTGACATCAGCAACAAGGGCTGGCAACTTTTCCTTAACATGGAATAGGGCCGGTGTTTGTCTCCAAGGGCCTTTGTCCCTGAGTAGCCGGATGCCTCCAAAAAATCCAAACGATTAATGATATGTCCTAGACTTAATCTGCCCCCACCAGAAACTTGTGCTGCCCTGACAGTCCCAAAGGAACCCTATAAACTGACAAGAGGAACCTGGGCTGGCAACTTTTCCGTCACAGGGAAAAGGGCCGGTGTTTGCCTTCAGGAACCTTTGTCCCAGAGTGGCTGGCCGCCTCCAAAATCTCCAAACGATTAAAGCTATGTCCCAGACCCAACCTGCCCCCACCTAAAATTTGTGCTGCCCCGACAGTCTCAAGAGAACTCTACGAACTGACATCAGCAACCTGGTCTAGCAACTTTTCGTTCAAAGGGAAAAGGGCCGGTGTTTGTCTTCAGGAGCCTGGGTCCCAGAGTGGCTGGCCGCCTCCAAAAAATCCAAACGATTAAAGATATGTCCCAGACCCAACCTACCCCCACCTCAAACCCTTGCTGCCCTGACAGTCCCAAGGGAACCCTACAAACTGACATCAGCAACCAGGGCTGGCAACTTTTCCTTCACAGGGAATACGGCCGGTGTTTGTCTCCAAGGACCTGGGGCCCTGAGTAGCCGGATGCCTCCAAAAAATCCAAACAATTAAGGATATGTCCCAGACCCAACCGGCCCCAGCCTCTAACCTGTGCTACCCTGACAGTCCACAGGGAACCCTTCAAAGTGACAGCAGGATCCTGGGCTGGACACTTTTCCTTCCCAGCGAAAATGGCCGGTGTTTTCCTGCAGGGACTTTGTCCCTGAGTGGCCGGACCCTTCCAAAAAATCCAAATGACTAAAGATATTTCCCAGAACTAATGTGCCCCCACCTCAAAGCTGTGCTGCCCTGACAGTCCCAAGGGAACCCTACCTGCTGACATCAGGAAGCTGGGCGGACCATATTTCTTTCCTAGAAAAAATTGCTCGTGTCTTCCTGCAGGGGCCTTTGTCCCTGAGTGGCCGGCCGCCTCCAAAAAATCCAAACGATTAAAGATATGTCCCAGACCAAATCTGCCCCCACCACAAACTTGTGCTGCCCTGACAGTCCCAAGAGAACGCTATAAACTGACATGAGGAACCTGGGCTGGCAACTTTTCCGTCACAGGGAAAAGGGCTGGTGTTTTTCTTCAGGAGCCTGTGTCCCAGAGTGGCCGGCTGCCTCCAAAAAATCCAAATGATTAAAGATATGTCCCAGACCCAACCTGCCCCCACCTCAAATTTGGTCTGCCCCGACAGTCTCATGAGAACTCTACTGACTGACATCAGGAAGCTGGTCTGGCAACTTTTCGTTCAAAGGGAAAAGGGCCGGTGTTTGTCTTCAGGAGCCGGGGTCCCAGGTGGCCGGCCGCCTCCAAAATATCCAAACGATTAAAGATATGTCCCAGACCCAACCTGCCCCCACTTCAAACCTGTGCTGCCCTGACAGTCCCAAGGGAACCCTACCTGCTGACATCAGGAAGCTGGGCGGACCATATTTCTTTCCTAGAAAAAATTGCTCGTGTCTTCCTGCAGGGGCCTTTGTCCCTGAGTGGCCGGCCGCCTCCAAAAAATCCAAACGATTAAAGATATGTCCCAGACCAAATCTGCCCCCACCACAAACTTGTGCTGCCCTGACAGTCCCAAGAGAACGCTATAAACTGACATGAGGCAGCTGGGCTGGCAACTTTTCCTTCACAGGGAAAAGGGCTGGTGTTTTTCTTCAGGAGCCTGTGTCCCAGAGTGGCCGGCTGCCTCCAAAAAATCCAAATGATTAAAGATATGTCCCAGACCCAACCTGCCCCCACCTCAAATTTGGTCTGCCCCGACAGTCTCATGAGAACTCTACTGACTGACATCAGGAAGCTGGTCTGGCAACTTTTCGTTCAAAGGGAAAAGGGCCGGTGTTTGTCTTCAGGAGCCTGGGCCCCAGGTTGGCCGGCCGCCTCCAAAATCTCCAAACGATTAAAGATATGTCCCAGACCCAACCTGCCCCCACCTCAAATTTGTGCTGCCCCGACAGTCTCAAGAGAACTCTACGAACTGACATCAGCAACCTGGTCTAGCAACTTTTCGTTCAAAGGGAAAAGGGCCGGTGTTTGTCTTCAGGAGCCTGGGTCCCAGAGTGGTTGGCCGCCTCCAAAAAATCCGAATGATTAAAGATATGTCCCAGACCCAACCTACCCCCACCTCAAACCTGTGCTGCCCTGACAGTCCCAAGGGAACCCTACAAACTGACATCAGCAACCAGGGCTGGCAACTTTTCCTTCACAGGGAATACGGCCGGTGTTTGTCTCCAAGGACCTGGGGCCCTGAGTAGCCGGATGCCTCCAAAAAATCCAAACAATTAAGGATATGTCCCAGACCCAACCGGCCCCCACCTCTAACCTGTGCTACCCTGACAGTCCCAAGGGAACCCTTCAAAGTGACAGCAGGATCCTGGGCTGGACACTTTTCCTTCCCAGCGAAAATGGCCGGTGTTTTCCTGCAGGGACTTTGTCCCTGAGTGGCCGGACCCTTCCAAAAAATCCAAATGATCAAAGATATTTCCCAGAACTAATGTGCCCCCACCTCAAAGCTGTGCTGCCCTGACAGTCCCAAGGGAACCCTACCTGCTGACATCAGGAATCTGGGCGGACCATATTTCTTTCCTAGAAAAAATTGCTCGTGTCTTCCTGCAGGGGCCTTTGTCCCTGAGTGGCCGGCCGCCTCCAAAAAATCCAAACGATTAAAGATATGTCCCAGACCAAATCTGCCCCCACCACAAACTTGTGCTGCCCTGACAGTCCCAAGAGAACGCTATAAACTGACATGAGGAACCTGGGCTGGCAACTTTTCCGTCACAGGGAAAAGGGCTGGTGTTTTTCTTCAGGAGCCTGTGTCCCAGAGTGGCCGGCTGCCTCCAAAAAATCCAAATGATTAAAGATATGTCCCAGACCCAACCTGCCCCCACCTCAAATTTGGTCTGCCCCGACAGTCTCATGAGAACTCTACTGACTGACATCAGGAAGCTGGTCTGGCAACTTTTCGTTCAAAGGGAAAAGGGCCGGGTGTTTGTCTTCAGGAGCCGGGGGTCCCAGGTGGCCGGCCGCCTCCAAAATATCCAAACGATTAAAGATATGTCCCAGACCCAACCTGCCCCCACTTCAAACCTGTGCTGCCCTGACAGTCCCAAGGGAACCCTACCTGCTGACATCAGGAAGCTGGGCGGACCATATTTCTTTCCTAGAAAAAATTGCTCGTGTCTTCCTGCAGGGGCCTTTGTCCCTGAGTGGCCGGCCGCCTCCAAAAAATCCAAACGATTAAAGATATGTCCCAGACCAAATCTGCCCCCACCACAAACTTGTGCTGCCCTGACAGTCCCAAGAGAACGCTATAAACTGACATGAGGCAGCTGGGCTGGCAACTTTTCCTTCACAGGGAAAAGGGCCGATGTTTGTCTCTCGGGGCCTGTGTCCCAGAGTGGCCGGCTGCCTCCAAAAAATCCAAATGATTAAAGATATGTCCCAGACCCAACCTGCCCCCACCTCAAATTTGGTCTGCCCCGACAGTCTCATGAGAACTCTACTGACTGACATCAGGAAGCTGGTCTGGCAACTTTTCGTTCAAAGGGAAAAGGGCCGGTGTTTGTCTTCAGGAGCCGGGGCCCCAGGTTGGCCGGCCGCCTCCAAAATCTCCAAACGATTAAAGATATGTCCCAGACCCAACCTGCCCCCACCTCAAATTTGTGCTGCCCCGACAGTCTCAAGAGAACTCTACGAACTGACATCAGCAACCTGGTCTAGCAACTTTTCGTTCAAAGGGAAAAGGGCCGGTGTTTGTCTTCAGGAGCCTGGGTCCCAGAGTGGTTGGCCGCCTCCAAAAAATCCAAATGATTAAAGATATTTCCCAGACCCAACCTGCCCCCACGTCAAATTTGTGCTGCCCCGACAGTCCCTAGGAAAACCTACAAAGTGACAGCAGGAACCTGGGCTGGACACTTTTCCTTAACAGGGAAAAGGGCCGGTGGTTTCCTGCAGGGGCCTTTCTCCCTGAGTGGCCGGACGCCTCCAAAAAATCCAAATGACTAAAGATATTTCCCAGACATAACCTGCCCCCACCTCAAACCTCTGCTGCCTTGACAGTCCAACGGGAACTCTACATGCAGACATCAGCAACCTGGACCAGCAACTTTTCCTTACAGGGAAAAGGAGCGGTCTTTTTCTCGAGGAGCCTGTGGCCTTTAGTGGCCGGCCGCCTCCAAAAAATCCAAACGATTAAAGATATTTCCCAGACCTAACCTGCCCCCACCTCAAATTTGTGCTGCCTTGACAGTCCCAAGGGAACCCTAAAACTGACATCAGGAAACTGCCTTGGCAACTTTTCCTTCACAGGGAAAATGGGTGGTCTTTTTCTTGAGGAGCCTTTGGCCTTGAGTGGCCCGTTGCCTCCAAAAAATCCAAACGATGAAGGATATGTCCCAGACCCAACCTGCCCCCACCTCAAACCTGTGCTGCCCTGACAGTCCAAAGGGAACCCTACAAACTGACATCAGCAACAAGGGCTGGCAACTTTTCCTTAACATGGAATAGGGCCGGTGTTTGTCTCCAAGGGCCTTTGTCCCTGAGTAGCCGGATGCCTCCAAAAAATCCAAACGATTAATGATATGTCCTAGACTTAATCTGCCCCCACCAGAAACTTGTGCTGCCCTGACAGTCCCAAAGGAACCCTATAAACTGACAAGAGGAACCTGGGCTGGCAACTTTTCCGTCACAGGGAAAAGGGCCGGTGTTTGTCTTCAGGAATCTTTGTCCCAGAGTGGCTGGCCGCCTCCAAAATCTCCAAACGATTAAAGCTATGTCCCAGACCCAACCTGCCCCCACCTCAAATTTGTGCTGCCCCGACAGTCTCAAGAGAACTCTACGAACTGACATCAGCAACCTGGTCTAGCAACTTTTCGTTCAAAGGGAAAAGGGCCGGTGTTTGTCTTCAGGAGCCTGGGTCCCAGAGTGGCTGGCCGCCTCCAAAAAATCCAAACGATTAAAGATATGTCCCAGACCCAACCTACCCCCACCTCAAACCTGTGCTGCCCTGACAGTCCCAAGGGAACCCTACAAACAGACATCAGCAACCAGGGCTGGCAACTTTTCCTTAACAGGGAATACGGCCGGTGTTTGTCTCCAAGGACCTGGGGCCCTGAGTAGCCGGATGCCTCCAAAAAATCCAAACAATTAAGGATATGTCCCAGACCCAACCGGCCCCCACCTCTAACCTGTGCTACCCTGACAGTCCCAAGGGAACCCTTCAAAGTGACAGCAGGATCCTGGGCTGGACACTTTTCCTTCCCAGCGAAAATGGCCGGTGTTTTCCTGCAGGGACTTTGTCCCTGAGTGGCCGGACCCTTCCAAAAAATCCAAATGACTAAAGATATTTCCCAGAACTAATGTGCCCCCACCTCAAAGCTGTGCTGCCCTGACAGTCCCAAGGGAACCCTACCTGCTGACATCAGGAATCTGGGCGGACCATATTTCTTTCCTAGAAAAAATTGCTCGTGTCTTCCTGCAGGGGCCTTTGTCCCTGAGTGGCCGGCCGCCTCCAAAAAATCCAAACGATTAAAGATATGTCCCAGACCAAATCTGCCCCCACCACAAACTTGTGCTGCCCTGACAGTCCCAAGAGAACGCTATAAACTGACATGAGGAACCTGGGCTGGCAACTTTTCCGTCACAGGGAAAAGGGCTGGTGTTTTTCTTCAGGAGCCTGTGTCCCAGAGTGGCCGGCTGCCTCCAAAAAATCCAAATGATTAAAGATATGTCCCAGACCCAACCTGCCCCCACCTCAAATTTGGTCTGCCCCGACAGTCTCATGAGAACTCTACTGACTGACATCAGGAAGCTGGTCTGGCAACTTTTCGTTCAAAGGGAAAAGGGCCGGTGTTTGTCTTCAGGAGCCGGGGGGTCCCAGGTGGCCGGCCGCCTCCAAAATATCCAAACGATTAAAGATATGTCCCAGACCCAACCTGCCCCCACTTCAAACCTGTGCTGCCCTGACAGTCCCAAGGGAACCCTACCTGCTGACATCAGGAAGCTGGGCGGACCATATTTCTTTCCTAGAAAAAATTGCTCGTGTCTTCCTGCAGGGGCCTTTGTCCCTGAGTGGCCGGCCGCCTCCAAAAAATCCAAACGATTAAAGATATGTCCCAGACCAAATCTGCCCCCACCACAAACTTGTGCTGCCCTGACAGTCCCAAGAGAACGCTATAAACTGACATGAGGCAGCTGGGCTGGCAACTTTTCCTTCACAGGGAAAAGGGCCGATGTTTGTCTCTCGGGGCCTGTGTCCCAGAGTGGCCGGCTGCCTCCAAAAAATCCAAATGATTAAAGATATGTCCCAGACCCAACCTGCCCCCACCTCAAATTTGGTCTGCCCCGACAGTCTCATGAGAACTCTACTGACTGACATCAGGAAGCTGGTCTGGCAACTTTTCGTTCAAAGGGAAAAGGGCCGGTGTTTGTCTTCAGGAGCCGGGGCCCCAGGTTGGCCGGCCGCCTCCAAAATCTCCAAACGATTAAAGATATGTCCCAGACCCAACCTGCCCCCACCTCAAATTTGTGCTGCCCCGACAGTCTCAAGAGAACTCTACGAACTGACATCAGCAACCTGGTCTAGCAACTTTTCGTTCAAAGGGAAAAGGGCCGGTGTTTGTCTTCAGGAGCCTGGGTCCCAGAGTGGTTGGCCGCCTCCAAAAAATCCAAATGATTAAAGATATTTCCCAGACCCAACCTGCCCCCACGTCAAATTTGTGCTGCCCCGACAGTCCCTAGGAAAACCTACAAAGTGACAGCAGGAACCTGGGCTGGACACTTTTCCTTAACAGGGAAAAGGGCCGGTGGTTTCCTGCAGGGGCCTTTCTCCCTGAGTGGCCGGACGCCTCCAAAAAATCCAAATGACTAAAGATATTTCCCAGACATAACCTGCCCCCACCTCAAACCTCTGCTGCCTTGACAGTCCAACGGGAACTCTACATGCAGACATCAGCAACCTGGACCAGCAACTTTTCCTTACAGGGAAAAGGAGCGGTCTTTTTCTCGAGGAGCCTGTGGCCTTTAGTGGCCGGCCGCCTCCAAAAAATCCAAACGATTAAAGATATTTCCCAGACCTAACCTGCCCCCACCTCAAATTTGTGCTGCCTTGACAGTCCCAAGGGAACCCTAAAACTGACATCAGGAAACTGCCTTGGCAACTTTTCCTTCACAGGGAAAATGGGTGGTCTTTTTCTTGAGGAGCCTTTGGCCTTGAGTGGCCCGCCGCCTCCAAAAAATCCAAACGATGAAGGATATGTCCCAGACCCAACCTGCCCCCACCTCAAACCTGTGCTGCCCTGACAGTCCAAAGGGAACCCTACAAACTGACATCAGCAACAAGGGCTGGCAACTTTTCCTTAACATGGAATAGGGCCGGTGTTTGTCTCCAAGGGCCTTTGTCCCTGAGTAGCCGGATGCCTCCAAAAAATCCAAACGATTAATGATATGTCCTAGACTTAATCTGCCCCCACCAGAAACTTGTGCTGCCCTGACAGTCCCAAAGGAACCCTATAAACTGACAAGAGGAACCTGGGCTGGCAACTTTTCCGTCACAGGGAAAAGGGCCGGTGTTTGTCTTCAGGAATCTTTGTCCCAGAGTGGCTGGCCGCCTCCAAAATCTCCAAACGATTAAAGCTATGTCCCAGACCCAACCTGCCCCCACCTCAAATTTGTGCTGCCCCGACAGTCTCAAGAGAACTCTACGAACTGACATCAGCAACCTGGTCTAGCAACTTTTCGTTCAAAGGGAAAAGGGCCGGTGTTTGTCTTCAGGAGCCTGGGTCCCAGAGTGGCTGGCCGCCTCCAAAAAATCCAAACGATTAAAGATATGTCCCAGACCCAACCTACCCCCACCTCAAACCTGTGCTGCCCTGACAGTCCCAAGGGAACCCTACAAACAGACATCAGCAACCAGGGCTGGCAACTTTTCCTTCACAGGGAATACGGCCGGTGTTTGTCTCCAAGGACCTGGGGCCCTGAGAAGGCGGATGCCTCCAAAAAATCCAAACAATTAAGGATATGTCCCAGACCCAACCGGCCCCCACCTCTAACCTGTGCTACCCTGACAGTCCCAAGGGAACCCTTCAAAGTGACAGCAGGATCCTGGGCTGGACACTTTTCCTTCCCAGCGAAAATGGCCGGTGTTTTCCTGCAGGGACTTTGTCCCTGAGTGGCCGGACCCTTCCAAAAAATCCAAATGACTAAAGATATTTCCCAGAACTAATGTGCCCCCACCTCAAAGCTGTGCTGCCCTGACAGTCCCAAGGGAACCCTACCTGCTGACATCAGGAATCTGGGCGGACCATATTTCTTTCCTAGAAAAAATTGCTCGTGTCTTCCTGCAGGGGCCTTTGTCCCTGAGTGGCCGGCCGCCTCCAAAAAATCCAAACGATTAAAGATATGTCCCAGACCAAATCTGCCCCCCACCACAAACTTGTGCTGCCCTGACAGTCCCAAGAGAACGCTATAAACTGACATGAGGAACCTGGGCTGGCAACTTTTCCGTCACAGGGAAAAGGGCTGGTGTTTTTCTTCAGGAGCCTGTGTCCCAGAGTGGCCGGCTGCCTCCAAAAAATCCAAATGATTAAAGATATGTCCCAGACCCAACCTGCCCCCACCTCAAATTTGGTCTGCCCCGACAGTCTCATGAGAACTCTACTGACTGACATCAGGAAGCTGGTCTGGCAACTTTTCGTTCAAAGGGAAAAGGGCCGGTGTTTGTCTTCAGGAGCCGGGGTCCCAGGTGGCCGGCCGCCTCCAAAATATCCAAACGATTAAAGATATGTCCCAGACCCAACCTGCCCCCACTTCAAACCTGTGCTGCCCTGACAGTCCCAAGGGAACCCTACCTGCTGACATCAGGAAGCTGGGCGGACCATATTTCTTTCCTAGAAAAAATTGCTCGTGTCTTCCTGCAGGGGCCTTTGTCCCTGAGTGGCCGGCCGCCTCCAAAAAATCCAAACGATTAAAGATATGTCCCAGACCAAATCTGCCCCCACCACAAACTTGTGCTGCCCTGACAGTCCCAAGAGAACGCTATAAACTGACATGAGGCAGCTGGGCTGGCAACTTTTCCTTCACAGGGAAAAGGGCTGGTGTTTTTCTTCAGGAGCCTGTGTCCCAGAGTGGCCGGCTGCCTCCAAAAAATCCAAATGATTAAAGATATGTCCCAGACCCAACCTGCCCCCCACCTCAAATTTGGTCTGCCCCGACAGTCTCATGAGAACTCTACTGACTGACATCAGGAAGCTGGTCTGGCAACTTTTCGTTCAAAGGGAAAAGGGCCGGTGTTTGTCTTCAGGAGCCGGGGCCCCAGGTTGGCCGGCCGCCTCCAAAATCTCCAAACGATTAAAGATATGTCCCAGACCCAACCTGCCCCCACCTCAAATTTGTGCTGCCCCGACAGTCTCAAGAGAACTCTACGAACTGACATCAGCAACCTGGTCTAGCAACTTTTCGTTCAAAGGGAAAAGGGCCGGTGTTTGTCTTCAGGAGCCTGGGTCCCAGAGTGGTTGGCCGCCTCCAAAAAATCCGAATGATTAAAGATATGTCCCAGACCCAACCTACCCCCACCTCAAACTTGTGCTGCCCTGACAGTCCCAAGGGAACCCTACAAACTGACATCACCAACCAGGTCTGGCAACTTTTCCTTCACAGGGAAAAGGGCCGATGTTTGTCTCCAAGGGCCTTTGGCCTTGAGTGGCCGGACGCCTCCAAAAAATCCAAATGATTAAAGATATTTCCCAGACCCAACCTGCCCCCACGTCAAATTTGTGCTGCCCCGACAGTCCCTAGGAAAACCTACAAAGTGACAGCAGGAACCTGGGCTGGACACTTTTCCTTAACAGGGAAAAGGGCCGGTGGTTTCCTGCAGGGGCCTTTCTCCCTGAGTGGCCAGATGCCTCCAAAAAATCCAAATGACTAAAGATATTTCCCAGACATAACCTGCCCCCACCTCAAACCTCTGCTGCCTTGACAGTCCAACGGGAACTCTACATGCAGACATCAGCAACCTGGACCAGCAACTTTTCCTTACAGGGAAAAGGAGCGGTCTTTTTCTCGAGGAGCCTGTGGCCTTTAGTGGCCGGCCGCCTCCAAAAAATACAAACGATTAAAGATATTTCCCAGACCTAACCTGCCCCCACCTCAAATTTGTGCTGCCTTGACAGTCCCAAGGGAACCCTAAAACTGACATCAGGAAACTGCCTTGGCAACTTTTCCTTCACAGGGAAAATGGGTGGTCTTTTTCTTGAGGAGCCTTTGGCCTTGAGTGGCCCGCCGCCTCCAAAAAATCCAAACAATGAAGGATATGTCCCAGACCCAACCTGCCCCCACCTCAAACCTGTGCTGCCCTGACAGTCCAAAGGGAACCCTACAAACTGACATCAGCAACAAGGGCTGGCAACTTTTCCTTAACATGGAATAGGGCCGGTGTTTGTCTCCAAGGGCCTTTGTCCCTGAGTAGCCGGATGCCTCCAAAAAATCCAAACGATTAATGATATGTCCTAGACTTAATCTGCCCCCACCAGAAACTTGTGCTGCCCTGACAGTCCCAAAGGAACCCTATAAACTGACAAGAGGAACCTGGGCTGGCAACTTTTCCGTCACAGGGAAAAGGGCCGGTGTTTGCCTTCAGGAACCTTTGTCCCAGAGTGGCTGGCCGCCTCCAAAATCTCCAAACGATTAAAGCTATGTCCCAGACCCAACCTGCCCCCCACCTCAAATTTGTGCTGCCCCGACAGTCTCAAGAGAACTCTACGAACTGACATCAGCAACCTGGTCTAGCAACTTTTCGTTCAAAGGGAAAAGGGCCGGTGTTTGTCTTCAGGAGCCTGGGTCCCAGAGTGGCTGGCCGCCTCCAAAAAATCCAAACGATTAAAGATATGTCCCAGACCCAACCTACCCCCACCTCAAACCCTTGCTGCCCTGACAGTCCCAAGGGAACCCTACAAACTGACATCAGCAACCAGGGCTGGCAACTTTTCCTTCACAGGGAATACGGCCGGTGTTTGTCTCCAAGGACCTGGGGCCCTGAGTAGCCGGATGCCTCCAAAAAATCCAAACAATTAAGGATATGTCCCAGACCCAACCGGCCCCAGCCTCTAACCTGTGCTACCCTGACAGTCCACAGGGAACCCTTCAAAGTGACAGCAGGATCCTGGGCTGGACACTTTTCCTTCCCAGCGAAAATGGCTGGTGTTTTCCTGCAGGGACTTTGTCCCTGAGTGGCCGGACCCTTCCAAAAAATCCAAATGACTAAAGATATTTCCCAGAACTAATGTGCCCCCACCTCAAAGCTGTGCTGCCCTGACAGTCCCAAGGGAACCCTACCTGCTGACATCAGGAATCTGGGCGGACCATATTTCTTTCCTAGAAAAAATTGCTCGTGTCTTCCTGCAGGGGCCTTTGTCCCTGAGTGGCCGGCCGCCTCCAAAAAATCCAAACGATTAAAGATATGTCCCAGACCAAATCTGCCCCCACCACAAACTTGTGCTGCCCTGACAGTCCCAAGAGAACGCTATAAACTGACATGAGGAACCTGGGCTGGCAACTTTTCCGTCACAGGGAAAAGGGCTGGTGTTTTTCTTCAGGAGCCTGTGTCCCAGAGTGGCCGGCTGCCTCCAAAAAATCCAAATGATTAAAGATATGTCCCAGACCCAACCTGCCCCCACCTCAAATTTGGTCTGCCCCGACAGTCTCATGAGAACTCTACTGACTGACATCAGGAAGCTGGTCTGGCAACTTTTCGTTCAAAGGGAAAAGGGCCGGTGTTTGTCTTCAGGAGCCGGGGTCCCAGGTGGCCGGCCGCCTCCAAAATATCCAAACGATTAAAGATATGTCCCAGACCCAACCTGCCCCCACTTCAAACCTGTGCTGCCCTGACAGTCCCAAGGGAACCCTACCTGCTGACATCAGGAAGCTGGGCGGACCATATTTCTTTCCTAGAAAAAATTGCTCGTGTCTTCCTGCAGGGGCCTTTGTCCCTGAGTGGCCGGCCGCCTCCAAAAAATCCAAACGATTAAAGATATGTCCCAGACCAAATCTGCCCCCACCACAAACTTGTGCTGCCCTGACAGTCCCAAGAGAACGCTATAAACTGACATGAGGCAGCTGGGCTGGCAACTTTTCCTTCACAGGGAAAAGGGCTGGTGTTTTTCTTCAGGAGCCTGTGTCCCAGAGTGGCCGGCTGCCTCCAAAAAATCCAAATGATTAAAGATATGTCCCAGACCCAACCTGCCCCCACCTCAAATTTGGTCTGCCCCGACAGTCTCATGAGAACTCTACTGACTGACATCAGGAAGCTGGTCTGGCAACTTTTCGTTCAAAGGGAAAAGGGCCGGTGTTTGTCTTCAGGAGCCGGGGCCCCAGGTTGGCCGGCCGCCTCCAAAATCTCCAAACGATTAAAGATATGTCCCAGACCCAACCTGCCCCCACCTCAAATTTGTGCTGCCCCGACAGTCTCAAGAGAACTCTACGAACTGACATCAGCAACCTGGTCTAGCAACTTTTCGTTCAAAGGGTAAAGGGCCGGTGTTTGTCTTCAGGAGCCTGGGTCCCAGAGTGGTTGGCCGCCTCCAAAAATCCGAATGATTAAAGATATGTCCCAGACCCAACCTACCCCCACCTCAAACTTGTGCTGCCCTGACAGTCCCAAGGGAACCCTACAAACAGACATCAGCAACCAGGGCTGGCAACTTTTCCTTAACAGGGAATACGGCCGGTGTTTGTCTCCAAGGACCTGGGGCCCTGAGTAGCCGGATGCCTCCAAAAAATCCAAACAATTAAGGATATGTCCCAGACCCAACCGGCCCCCACCTCTAACCTGTGCTACCCTGACAGTCCCAAGGGAACCCTTCAAAGTGACAGCAGGATCCTGGGCTGGACACTTTTCCTTCCCAGCGAAAATGGCCGGTGTTTTCCTGCAGGGACTTTGTCCCTGAGTGGCCGGACCCTTCCA
>NW_027100216.1:0-66065 GCF_031753505.1 Anomalospiza imberbis
AGTACGGACCAGTATGGACCAGTACGGATCAGTACGGATCGGTACGGACCGGCATGGATCAGTACGGAACACTATGGACCGGTACGGACCAGTACGGACCAGTACGGACCAGTACGGACCGGTATGGATCAGTATGGACCACTACGCACCAGTACGGACCAGTATGGACAAGTACGGACCAGTACGGACATGACCGGACCGGAACGGACCAGAACGGAGAGGAACGGAGCGGTACGGACCGTTATGGACCGGTACGGAGAGGAACGGACCGGTACGGACGGGTACGGACCGGTACGGACCGGTACGGGCCGGTACGGAACAGTACGGACCGGTACAGGCCGGAACAGAAAGGTACGGACCGGTACGGACCGGAACGGACGGGTACGGACCGGTACGGACCGGTAAGGACCGGTACGGAGCAGTATGGACCAGTACGGACCAGTACGGACCAGTACAGACCAGTACGGAGCAGTACGGCCCAGTATGGACCACTACGGACCATTACGGTCCAGTATGGCCAGTACGGAGCAGTACGGACCAGTATGGACCAGTACGGAACACTACGGACCAGTACGGAACACTACGGAACAGTATGGACCAGTACGGAGCAATACGGACCAGTACGGACCGGTACGGACAGGTACGGACGGGTACGGACAAGAATGGACCAGTACGGACCAGAACGGACCAGAACTGACTGGTATGCACCAGTATGGACCAGTTCGGACCGCTACGGACCATTACGGACCCGTATGGACCAGTATGGACCAGAACGGATCAGAACGGACCGGTACAGACCAGTATGGGCCAGAAAGGACCAGAACGGACCGGTCGGACCGGTACGGATCGGTACGGACCGGTACTGACAAGTACGGACCAGCACGGACCAGTATGGATCACTATGGACAAGTACGGACCAGTACGGACCAGTATGGACCACTATGGCCAAGTACGGACCAGTATGGACAAGTACGGACCAGTACGGACATGAACGGACCGGAACGGACCAGAACGAAGAGGAACGGACCGGTAAGGACCGGTACGGAGCAGTATGGACCAGTACGGACCAGTACAGACCAGTACGGAGCAGTACGGCCCAGTATGGACCACTACAGACCATTACGGTCCAGTATGGCCAGTACGGAGCAGTACGGACCAGTATGGACCAGTACGGATCAGTACGGATCGGAACAGACCGGTATGGATCAGTACGGAACACTATGGACCGGTACGGACCAGTATGGACAAGTACGGACCAGTACGGACATGAACGGACCGGAACGGACCAGAACAGAGAGGAACGGACCGGTACGGACCGGTATGGACCGGTACGGACCGGTACGGAGGGGTACGGACAGGTACGGACCGGTACGGACGGGTACGGACCGGTACGGACCAGAACGGACCGGTACGGAACGGTACGGACCGTAAAGACCAGTACAGACCAGTACGGACCAGTATGGACCAGTATGGAACACTACGGACCAGTACGGAACACTACGGAACAGTATGGACCAGTACGGAGCAATACGGACCAGTACGGACCGGTACGGACCGGTATGGACTGGCACAGATTGGAACGGACCGGTACGGACGGGTACGGACCAGTATGGACCGGTACGGACGGGTACGGACCGGTACGGACCGGTACAGACTGGAACGGACTGCTACGGACCAGTACGGACAGGTAAGGACCGGTACGGACCGGTACGGACCGGTATGGACCAGTACGGAACACTACGGACCAGTACGGAACACTATGGACAAGTACGGACCAGTACGGTACGGACCAGAACGGAGAGGAACGGACCGGTATGGACCAGAACGGACCAGAACGGACCAGTATGGACCACTATGGACAAGTACGGACCGGTACGGACCGGTACGGACCGGTACGGGCCGGTATGGACCAGTATAGACCAGTACTGAGCAGTACGGACCGGAACAGACCGGCACGGACGGGTACAGACCGGTACGGACAGGTACGGACCCGTACAGGCCGGTACGGACCAGTACGGACCAATATGGACCACTATGGACAAGTACGGACCAGTACGGACCAGTACGGACCAGTATGGACCGGTAGGGACCGGTACGGACGGGTACGGACAGATACGGAGCGGTACGGACCAGTACGGACCGGTACGGACCGGTACGGACCAGTACGAAACACTACGGACCAGTACGGAACACAATGGACAAGTGCGGACCAGTACGGTCCAGTACGGACCAGTATGGACCGGTATGGATCAGTATGGACCACTACGGACATGTACGGACCAGTGGACCAATATGGACAAGTACGGACCAGTATGGACCTGTACGGACCAGTACGGACATGAACGGACCGGAACGGACCAGAACGGAGAGGAACGGACCGGTACGGACCGGTATGGACCGGTACGGACCGGAACGGACCGGTACGGATGGGTACGGAGAGGTACGGACCGGTACGGACGGGTACGGACCAATACGGACCAGTATGGACCAGTATGGACAAGTACGGACCAGTACGGACATGAACGGACCGCAACGGACCAGAACGGAGAGGAACGGACTGGTACGGACCAGAACGGACCAGAACGGACCGGTATGCACCGGTATGGACCAGTATGAACCAGTACGGACCAGTATGGACCAGTACGGACGAGTGCGGCCCAGTATGGACCAGTACAGACCAGTACGGAACAGTACGGACCACTACAGACCAGTACAGACCAGTACGGACCAGTATGGACAAGTACGGACCAGTATGGACCACTACGGACCAGTACGGACCAGTATGGACCAGTATGGACTAGTACGGACCAGTACGGACATGAACGGACCGCAACAAACCAGAACGGAGAGGAACGGGCCGGTACGGACCGGTATGGACCGGTACGGACTGGAACGGACCGGTACGGATGGGTACGGACAGGTACGGACCGGTACGGACGGGTACGGCCCTGTATGGACCAGTACGGACCAGTACGGACCAGTAAGGACCAGTACGGACCAGTATGGACCACTATGGACCAGTACAGACCAGTACGGAGCAGTACGGCCCAGTATGGACCTCTACGGACCATTACGGTCCAGTATGGCCAGTACGGACCAGTACGGACCAGTATGGACCAGTACGGATCAGTACGGACCAGTATGGACCAGTACGGATCGGTACGAACCGGTATGGATCAGTACGGAACACTATGGACCGGTACGGACCAGTACGGACCAGTACGGACCAGTATGGACTGGTATGGATCAGTATGGACCATTACGGACCAGTACGGACCAGTATGGACAAGTACGGACCAGTACGGACATGAACGGACCGCAACGGACCAGAACGGAGAGGAACGGACCGGTACGGACCGGTATGGACCGGTACGGACCGGAACGGACCGGTAAGGAGGGGTACAGACAGCTACGGACCGGTACGGATGGCTACTGACCGGTACGGACCAGAACGGACCGGTACAGAACGGTACGGACAGGTAAGGACCAGTACGGACCGCTACGGACCAGTATGGACAAGTACGGAACACTACGGACCAGTACGGAAGACTACGGAACAGTGTGGACCAGTACGGAGTAATACGGACCAGTACGGACCGGTACGGACCGGTATGGACCGGCACGGACCGGAACGGACCGGTACGGACGGGTACGGACCAGTACGGACCGGTACGGACGGGTACGGACCAGTACGGACCGGTACAGACTGGAACGGACTGGGACGGACCAGTATGGACCAGTACGGAACACTACGGACCAGTACGGAACACTATGGACAAGTACGGACTAGTACGGAACGGACCAGAACGGAGAGGAACGGACCGGTACGGACCAGAATGGACCAGTACGGACCAGTATGGACCGGTACGGACCGGAACGGACCGGTACGGACCGGTACGGACAGGTACGGACGGGTACGGACGGGTACGGCCCAGTATGGACCAGTATGGACAAGTACGGACCAGTATGGAGAAGTACGGACCAGTATGTACATGAACGGACGGGAACGGACCTGAACGGAGAGGAACGGACCGGAACGGACCGGTATGGACTGGTACGGACCGGAACGGACCGGTACAGAGGGGTACGGACCGGTACGCACGGGAACGGATCGGTACGGACCGGTACGGACAGGTAAGGACCAGTACAGACCGGTACGGACCAGTATGGAAAAGTACAGAACACTACGGACCAGTACGGAACACTACGGAACAGTATGGACCAGTACGGAACAATACGGACCGGTACGGACCGGTACGGAGGGGTACGGACCGGTACGGACGGGAACGGATCGGTACGGACCGGTACGGACAGGTAAGGACCAGTACAGACCGGTACAGACCAGCATGGAAAAGTACAGAACACTACGGACCAGTACGGAACACTATGGAACAGTATGGACCAGTACGGAACAATACGGACCAGTACGGACCGGTACGGACCGGTATGGATCGGCACGGACCGGAAAGGACCGGTACGGACGGGTACGGATGGGTACGGACCGGTACGGACGGGTACGGACGGGTACGGACCGGTACGGACCGGAACGGAACACTACAGACCAGTACGGAACAGTATGGACAAGTACGGACCAGTACGGACCAGTACGGACCAGTATGGACCGATATGGATCAGTGTGGACCACTACGGACCAGTACGGACCAGTACGGACCAGTATGGACAAGTACGGACCAGTATGGACAAGTACGGACCAGTACGGACATGAACGGACCGGAACGGACCAGAACGGAGAGGAACCGGCCGGTACGGACCGGTATGGACCGGTACGGACCGGAACGGACCGGTACGGACCGGTACGGATGGGTACGGAGAGGTACGGACCGGTACGGCCCAGTATGGACCAGTACGGACCAGTACGGACCAGTACAGAGCAGTAGGGAGCAGTACGGCCCAGTATGGACCACTATGGACCATTACGGTCCAGTATGGCCAGTACGGAGCAGTACGGACCAGTACGGACCAGTACGGATCAGTACGGATCGGTACGGGCCGGCATGGATCAGTACGGAACACTATGGACCGGTACGGACCAGTACGGACCAGTACGGACCAGTACGGACCGGTATGGATCAGTATGGACCACTACGCACCAGTACGGACCAGTATGGACAAGTACGGACCAGTACGGACATGAACGGACCGGAACGGACCAGAACGGAGAGGAACGGAGCGGCACGGACCGTTATGGACCGGTACGGAGAGGAACGGACCGGTACGGACGGGTACGGACCGGTACGGACCGGTACGGGACGGTACGGGCCGGTACGGAACAGTACGGACCGGTACGGACCGGAACAGAAAGGTACAAACTGGTATGGACCGGAACGGACGGGTACGGACCGGTACGGACCGGTAAGGACCGGTACGGAGCAGTATGGACCAGTACGGACAAGTACGGACCAGTACAGACCAGTACGGAGCAGTACGGCCCAGTATGGACCACTACGGACCATTACGGTCCAGTATGGCCAGTACGGAGCAGTACGGACCAGTATGGACCAGTACGGAACACTACGGACCAGTACGGAACACTACGGAACAGTATGGACCAGTACGGAGCAATACGGACCAGTACGGACCGGTACAGACAGGTACGGACGGGTACGGACAAGAATGGACCAGTACGGACCAGAACGGACCAGAACTGACTGGTATGCACCAGTATGGACCAGTACGGACCGCTACGGACCATTACGGACCCGTATGGACCACTATGGACCAGAACGGATCAGAACGGACCGGTACAGACCAGTATGGGCCAGAAAGGACCAGAACGGACCGGTCGGACCG
This sequence comes from Anomalospiza imberbis, assembly GCF_031753505.1. Lineage (NCBI taxonomy): Eukaryota > Metazoa > Chordata > Aves > Passeriformes > Viduidae > Anomalospiza > Anomalospiza imberbis. Next base: position 5,812 of record NW_027100216.1, read on the forward strand.
GTACGGATCGGTACGGACCGGTACTGACAAGTACGGACCAGTACGGACCAGTACGGACCAGTATGGATCACTATGGACAAGTACGGACCAGTACGGACCAGTATGGACCACTATGGCCAAGTACGGACCAGTATGGACAAGTACGGACCAGTACGGACATGAACGGAACGGAACGGACCAGAACGGAGAGGAACGGACCGGTAAGGACCGGTACGGAGCAGTATGGACCAGTACGGACCAGTACAGACCAGTACGGAGCAGTACGGCCCAGTATGGACCACTACAGACCATTACGGTCCAGTATGGCCAGTACGGAGCAGTACGGACCAGTATGGACCAGTACGGATCAGTACGGATCGGAACAGACCGGTATGGATCAGTACGGAACACTATGGACCGGTACGGACCAGTATGGACAAGTACGGACCAGTACGGACATGAACGGACCGGAACAGACCAGAACAGAGAGGAACGGACCGGTACGGACCGGTATGGACCGGTACGGACCGGAACGGACCGGTACGGAGGGGTACGGACCGGTACGCACGGGAACGGATCGGTACGGACCGGTACGGACAGGTAAGGACCAGTACAGACCGGTACGGACCAGTATGGAAAAGTACAGAACACTACGGACCAGTACGGAACACTACGGAACAGTATGGACCAGTACGGAACAATACGGACCGGTACGGACCGGTACGGACCAGTACGGACGGGAACGGATCGGTACGGACCGTTACGGACAGGTAAGGACCAGTACAGACCGGTACAGACCAGCATGGAAAAGTACAGAACACTACGGACCAGTACGGAAAAGTACAGAACAGTATGGACCAGTACGGAACAATACGGACCAGTACGGACCGGTACGGACCGGTATGGATCGGCACGGACCGGAAAGGACCGGTACGGACGGGTACGGATGGGTACGGACCGGTACGGACGGGTACGGACGGGTACGGACCGGTACGGACCGGAACTGAACACTACAGACCAGTACGGAACACTATGGACAAGTACGGACCAGTACGGACCAGTACGGACCAGTATGGACCGGTATGGATCAGTGTGGACCACTACGGACCAGTACGGACCAGTACGGACCAGTATGGACAAGTACGGACCAGTATGGACAAGTACGGACCAGTACGGACATGAACAAACCGGAACGGACCAGAACGGAGAGGAACCGGCCGGTACGGACCGGTATGGACCGGTACGGACCGGAACGGACCGGTACGGACCGGTACGGACAGGTACGGACGGGTACGGACGGGTACGGCCCAGTATGGACCAGTACGGACCAGTACGGACCAGTACAGAGCAGTAGGGAGCAGTACGGCCCAGTATGGACCAGTATGGACCATTACGGTCCAGTATGGCCAGTACGGACCAGTACGGACCAGTATGGACCAGTACGGATCAGTACGGATCGGTACGGACCGGCATGGATCAGTACGGAACACTATGGACCGGTACGGACCAGTACGGACCAGTACGGACCAGTACGGACCGGTATGGATCAGTATGGACCACTACGCACCAGTACGGACCAGTATGGACAAGTACGGACCAGTACGGACATGACCGGACCGGAACGGACCAGAACGGAGAGGAACGGAGCGGTACGGACCGTTATGGACCGGTACGGAGAGGAACGGACCGGTACGGACGGGTACGGACCGGTACGGACCGGTACGGGCCGGTACGGAACAGTACGGACCAGTACAGGCCGGAACAGAAAGGTACGGACCGGTACGGACCGGAACGGACGGGTACGGACCGGTACGGACCGGTAAGGACCGGTACGGAGCAGTATGGACCAGTACGGACCAGTACGGACCAGTACAGACCAGTACGGAGCAGTACGGCCCAGTATGGACCACTACGGACCATTACGGTCCAGTATGGCCAGTACGGAGCAGTACGGACCAGTATGGACCAGTACGGAACACTACGGACCAGTACGGAACACTACGGAACAGTATGGACCAGTACGGAGCAATACGGACCAGTACGGACCGGTACGGACAGGTACGGACGGGTACGGACAAGAATGGACCAGTACGGACCAGAACGGACCAGAACTGACTGGTATGCACCAGTATGGACCAGTTCGGACCGCTACGGACCATTACGGACCCGTATGGACCAGTATGGACCAGAACGGATCAGAACGGACCGGTACAGACCAGTATGGGCCAGAAAGGACCAGAACGGACCGGTCGGACCGGTACGGATCGGTACGGACCGGTACTGACAAGTACGGACCAGTACGGACCAGTATGGATCACTATGGACAAGTACGGACCAGTACGGACCAGTATGGACCACTATGGCCAAGTACGGACCAGTATGGACAAGTACGGACCAGTACGGACATGAACGGACCGGAACGGACCAGAACGAAGAGGAACGGACCGGTAAGGACCGGTACGGAGCAGTATGGACCAGTACGGACCAGTACAGACCAGTACGGAGCAGTACGGCCCAGTATGGACCACTACAGACCATTACGGTCCAGTATGGCCAGTACGGAGCAGTACGGACCAGTATGGACCAGTACGGATCAGTACGGATCGGAACAGACCGGTATGGATCAGTACGGAACACTATGGACCGGTACGGACCAGTATGGACAAGTACGGACCAGTACGGACATGAACGGACCGGAACGGACCAGAACAGAGAGGAACGGACCGGTACGGACCGGTATGGACCGGTTACGGACCGGTACGGAGGGGTACGGACAGGTACGGACCGGTACGGACGGGTACGGACCGGTACGGACCAGAACGGACCGGTACGGAACGGTACGGACCGGTAAAGACCAGTACAGACCAGTACGGACCAGTATGGACCAGTATGGAACACTACGGACCAGTACGGAACACTACGGAACAGTATGGACCAGTACGGAGCAATACGGACCAGTACGGACCGGTACGGACCGGTATGGACTGGCACAGATTGGAACGGACAGGTACGGACGGGTACGGACCAGTATGGACCGGTACGGACGGGTACGGACCGGTACGGACCGGTACAGACTGGAACGGACTGCTACGGACCAGTACGGACAGGTAAGGACCGGTACGGACCGGTACGGACCAGTATGGACCAGTACGGAACACTACGGACCAGTACGGAACACTATGGACAAGTACGGACCAGTACGGTACGGACCAGAACGGAGAGGAACGGACCGGTATGGACCAGAACGGACCAGAACGGACCAGTATGGACCACTATGGACAAGTACGGACCGGTACGGACCGGTACGGACCGGTACGGGCCGGTACGGACCAGTATAGACCAGTACTGAGCAGTACGGACCGGAACAGACCGGCACGGACGGGTACAGACCGGTACGGACAGGTACGGACCCGTACAGGCCGGTACGGACCAGTACGGACCAATATGGACCACTATGGACAAGTACGGACCAGTACGGACCAGTACGGACCAGTATGGACAGGTACGGACCGGTACGGACGGGTACGGACAGATACGGAGCGGTACGGACCAGTACGGACCGGTACGGACCGGTACGGACCAGTACGAAACACTACGGACCAGTACGGAACACTATGGACAAGTGCGGACCAGTACGGTCCAGTACGGACCAGTATGGACCGGTATGGATCAGTATGGACCACTACGGACATGTACGGACCAGTGGACCAATATGGACAAGTACGGACCAGTATGGACCTGTACGGACCAGTACGGACATGAACGGACCGGAACGGACCAGAACGGAGAGGAACGGACCGGTACGGACCGGTATGGACCGGTACGGACCGGAACGGACCAGTACGGATGGGTACGGAGAGGTACAGACCGGTACGGACGGGTACGGACCAATACGGACCAGTATGGACCAGTATGGACAAGTACGGACCAGTACGGACATGAACGGACCGCAACGGACCAGAACGGAGAGGAACGGACTGGTACGGACCAGAACGGACCAGAACGGACCGGTATGCACCGGTATGGACCAGTATGAACCAGTACGGACCAGTATGGACCAGTACGGACGAGTGCGGCCCAGTATGGACCAGTACAGACCAGTACGGAACAGTACGGACCACTACAGACCAGTACAGACCAGTACGGACCAGTATGGACAAGTACGGACCAGTATGGACCACTACGGACCAGTACGGACCAGTATGGACCAGTATGGACTAGTACGGACCAGTACGGACATGAACGGACTGCAACAAACCAGAACGGATAGGAACGGGCCGGTACGGACCGGTATGGACCGGTACGGACTGGAACGGACCGGTACGGATGGGTACGGACAGGTACGGACCGGTACGGACGGGTACGGCCCTGTATGGACCAGTACGGACCAGTACGGACCAGTAAGGACCAGTACGGACCAGTATGGACCACTATGGACCAGTACAGACCAGTACGGAGCAGTACGGCCCAGTATGGACCTCTACGGACCATTACGGTCCAGTATGGCCAGTACGGACCAGTACGGACCAGTATGGACCAGTACGGATCAGTACGGACCAGTATGGACCAGTACGGATCGGTACGGACCGGTATGGATCAGTACGGAACACTATGGACCGGTACGGACCAGTACGGACCAGTACGGACCAGTATGGACTGGTATGGATCAGTATGGACCATTACGGACCAGTACGGACCAGTATGGACAAGTACGGACCAGTACGGACATGAACGGACCGCAACGGACCAGAACGGAGAGGAACGGACCGGTACGGACCGTATGGACCGGTACGGACCGGAACGGACCGGTACGGAGGGGTACAGACAGCTACGGACCGGTACGGACGGCTACTGACCGGTACGGACCAGAACGGACCGGTACAGAACGGTACGGACAGGTAAGGACCAGTACGGACCGCTACGGACCAGTATGGACAAGTACGGAACACTACGGACCAGTACGGAAGACTACGGAACAGTGTGGACCAGTACGGAGTAATACGGACCAGTACGGACCGGTACGGACCGGTATGGACTGGCACGGACCGGAACGGACCGGTACGGACGGGTACGGACCAGTACGGACCGGTACAGACTGGAACGGACTGGGACGGACCAGTATGGACCAGTACGGAACACTACGGACCAGTACGGAACACTATGGACAAGTACGGACTAGTACGGAACGGACCAGAACGGAGAGGAACGGACCGGTACGGACCAGAATGGACCAGTACGGACCAGTATGGACCGGTACGGACCGGAACGGACCGGTACGGACCGGTACGGACAGGTACGGACGGGTACGGACGGGTACGGCCCAGTATGGACCAGTATGGACAAGTACGGACCAGTATGGAGAAGTACGGACCAGTATGTACATGAACGGACGGGAACGGACCTGAACGGAGAGGAACGGACCGGAACGGACCGGTATGGACTGGTACGGACCGGAACGGACCGGTACAGAGGGGTACGGACCGGTACGCACGGGAACGGATCGGTACGGACCGGTACGGACAGGTAAGGACCAGTACAGACCGGTACGGACCAGTATGGAAAAGTACAGAACACTACGGACCAGTACGGAACACTACGGAACAGTATGGACCAGTACGGAACAATACGGACCGGTACGGACCGGTACGGAGGGGTACGGACCGGTACGGACGGGAACGGATCGGTACGGACCGGTACGGACAGGTAAGGACCAGTACAGACCGGTACAGACCAGCATGGAAAAGTACAGAACACTACGGACCAGTACGGAACACTATGGAACAGTATGGACCAGTACGGAACAATACGGACCAGTACGGACCGGTACGGACCGGTATGGATCGGCACGGACCGGAAAGGACCGGTACGGACGGGTACGGATGGGTACGGACCGGTACGGACGGGTACGGACGGGTACGGACCGGTACGGACCGGAACGGAACACTACAGACCAGTACGGAACAGTATGGACAAGTACAGACCAGTATGGACCAGTACGGACCAGTATGGACCGATATGGATCAGTGTGGACCACTACGGACCAGTACGGACCAGTACGGACCAGTATGGACAAGTACGGACCAGTATGGACAAGTACGGACCAGTACGGACATGAACGGACCGGAACGGACCAGAACGGAGAGGAACCGGCCGGTACGGACCGGTATGGACCGGTACGGACCGGAACGGACCGGTACGGACCGGTACGGACAGGTACGGACGGGTACGGACGGGTACGGCCCAGTATGGACCAGTACGGACCAGTACGGACCAGTACAGAGCAGTAGGGAGCAGTACGGCCCAGTATGGACCACTATGGACCATTACGGTCCAGTATGGCCAGTACGGAGCAGTACGGACCAGTACGGACCAGTACGGATCAGTACGGATCGGTACGGGCCGGCATGGATCAGTACGGAACACTATGGACCGGTACGGACCAGTACGGACCAGTACGGACCAGTACGGACCGGTATGGATCAGTATGGACCACTACGCACCAGTACGGACCAGTATGGACAAGTACGGACCAGTACGGACATGAACGGACCGGAACGGACCAGAACGGAGAGGAACGGAGCGGCACGGACCGTTATGGACCGGTACGGAGAGGAACGGACCGGTACGGACGGGTACGGACCGGTACGGACCGGTACGGGACGGTACGGGCCGGTACGGAACAGTACGGACCGGTACGGACCGGAACAGAAAGGTACAAACTGGTACGGACCGGAACGGACGGGTACGGACCGGTACGGACCGGTATGGACCGGTACGGACCGGAACGTACCGGTACGGAGGGGTACGGACAGGTACGGACCGGTACGGACGGGTACGGACCGGTACGGACCAGAACGGACCGGTACGGAACGGTACGGACCGGTAAAGACCAGTACAGACCAGTACGGACCAGTATGGACCAGTATGGAACACTACGGACCAGTACGGAACACTACGGAACAGTATGGACCAGTACGGAGCAATACGGACCAGTACAGACCGGTACGGACCGGTATGGACTGGCACAGATTGGAACGGACCGGTACGGACGGGTACGGACCAGTATGGACCGGTACGGACGGGTACGGACCGGTACAGACTGGAACGGACTGCTACGGACCAGTACGGACAGGTAAGGACCGGTACGGACCGGTACGGACCAGTATGGACCAGTACGGAACACTACGGACCAGTACGGAACACTATGGACAAGTACGGACCAGTACGGTACGGACCAGAACGGAGAGGAACGGACCGGTACGGACCAGAACGGACCAGAACGGACCAGTATGGACAACTATGGACAAGTACGGACCAGTACGGACCAGTATAGACCAGTACTGAGCAGTACGGACCGGAACAGACCGGCACGGACGGGTACAGACCGGTACGGACAGGTACGGACCCGTACAGGCCGGTACGGACCAGTACGGACCAGTATGGACCACTATGGACAAGTACGGACCAGTACGGACCAGTACGGACCAGTATGGACCGGTAGGGACCAGTACGCACCAGTACGGAGCAATACGGACCAGTACGGAACAATACGGACTAGTACGGACCAATACGGACCGGTACGGAGCAATACGGACCGGTACGGCGCAATACAGTCCAGTACGGACAAGTACGGATCAGTACGGACCAGTACAGACCAATACGGACCGGTACGGACCGGTACGGAACGGTACAGACAGGTAAGGACCGGTACGGACCGGTACGGACCAATATGGACCAGTACGGACCAGTACGGACCAGTACGGAACACTATGGACAAGTACGGACCAGTACGGACCAGTACGGACCAGTATGGACCGGTATGGATCAGTACGGACCAGTACGGCCCAGTATGGACCAGTACGGACCAGTACGGACCAGTATGGACCAGTATGGACAAGTATGGACAAGTACGGACCAGTATGTACATGAACGGACGGGAACGGACCTGAACGGAGAGGAACGGACCGGTACAGACCGGTATGGACCGGTACGGACCGGAACGGACCGGTATGGAGGGGTACGGACAGGTACGGACCGGTACGGACCAGTACGGACAGGTAAGGACCAGTACAGACCGGTACGGACCAGTACGGAAAAGTACAGAACACTACGGACCAGTACGGAACACTACGGAACAGTACGGACCAGTACGGACCGGTATGGATCGGCACGGACCGGAACGGACCGGTATGGATCGGCACGGACCGGAAAGGACCGGTACGGATGGGTACGGACGGGTACGGACCGGTACGGACCGGAACGGAACACTACAGACCAGTACGGAACACTATGGACAAGTACGGACCAGTACGGACCAGTACGGACTGGTATGGACCGGTATGGATCAGTGTGGACCACTACGGACCAGTACGGACCAGTACGGACCAGTATGGACAAGTACGGACCAGTATGGACAAGTACGGACCAGTACGGACATGAACGGACCGGAACGGACCAGAACGGAGAGGAACCGGCCGGTACGGACCGGTATGGACTGGTACGGACCGGAACGGACCGGTACGGAGGGGTACGGACAGGTACGGACCGGTACGGACGGGTACGGCCCAGTATGGACCAGTACGGACCAGTACGGACCAGTACGGACCAGTACAGAGCAGTACGGAGCAGTACGGCCCAGTATGGACCACTATGGACCATTACGGTCAAGTATGGCCAGTACGGAGCAGTACGGACCAGTACGGACCAGTATGGACCGGTATGGATCAGTACGGACCAGTACGGACCAGTATGGACCAGTGCGGACCAGTACGGACCAGTATGGACCAGTATGGACAAGCATGGAAAGGAACGGACCAGTATGTACATGAACGGACGGGAACGGACCTGAACGGAGAGGAACGGACCGGTACAGACTGGTATGGACAGGTAAGGACCAGTACAGACCGGTACGGACCAGTACGGAAAAGTACAGAACACTACGGACCAGTACGGAACACTACGGAACAATACGGACCAGTACGGACCGGTACGGACCGGTATGGATCAGTACGGAACACTATGGACCGGTACGGACCAGTACGGACCAGTACGGACCAGTATGGACCGGTATGGATCAGTATGGACCACTACGCACCAGTACGGACCAGTATGGACAAGTACGGACCAGTACGGACATGAACGGACCGGAACGGACCAGAACGGAGAGGAACGGAGCGGTATGGACCCTTATGGACCAGAACGGAGAGGAACGGACCGGTACGGACGGGTACGGACCGGTACGGACGGGTACGGACCGGTACGGAACGGTACGGACCGGTACGGACCGGAAGGGAAAGGTACGGACCGGTACGGACCGGAACGGACGGGTACGGACCGGTACGGACCGGTACGGACCGGTACGGACCGGTATGGACCAGTACGGAACACTACGGACCAGTACGGAACACTACGGAACAGTATGGACCAGTACGGAGCAATACGGACCAGTACGGACCGGTACGGACAGGTACGGACGGGTACGGACAAGAATGGACCAGTACGGACCAGAACGGACCAGAACTGACTGGTATGCACCAGTATGGACCAGTACGGACCGCTACGGACCATTACGGACCCGTATGGACCAGTATGGACCAGAACGGATCAGAACGGACCGGTACAGACCAGTACGGGCCAGAAAGGACAAGAACGGACCGGTCGGACCGGTACGGATCGGTACGGTCCGGTACTGACAAGTACGGACCAGTACGGACCAGTACGGACCAGTATGGATCACTATGGACAAGTACGGACCAGTACGGACCAGTATGGACCACTATGGCCAAGTACGGACCAGTATGGACCACTATGGCCAAGTACGGACCAGTATGGACAAGTACGGACCAGTACAGACATGAACGGACCGGAACGGACCAGTACGGACATGAACGGACCGGAACGGACCAGAACGGAGAGGAACGGACCGGTACGGACCGGTATGGACCGGTACGGACCGGTACGGAGTGGTACGGACTGGTACGGGCCAGAAAGGACCAGAACGGACCGGTCGGAACGGTACGGACCAGTAGGGACCAGTACGGACAAGTATGGAACACTACGGACCAGTACGGAACACTACGGAACAGTATGGACCAGTACGGAGCAATACGGACCAGTACGGACCGGTACGGACCGGTATAGACCGGCACGGGCCGGAACGGACCGGTACGGACCGGTACGGACCGGAACGGACTGGTACGGACCGGTACGGACAGGTAAGGACCGGTAGGGACTGGTACGGACCAGTATGGACCAGTACGGAACACTACAGACCAGTACGGAACACTATGGACAAGTACGGACCGGTACGGACCGGTCGGAGCGGTACGGATCGATACGGACCGGTACTGACAAGTACGGACCAGTACGGACATGAACGGACCGGAACGGACCAGAACGGAGAGGAACGGACCGGTACGGACCGGTATGGACCAGTACGGACCGGAACGGACCGGTACGGAGGGGTACGGACAGGTACGGACCGGTACGGACCGGTACGGACCGGTACGGACCAGAACGGACCGGTACGGAACGGTACGGACCGGTAAAGACCAGTACAGACCGGTACGGACCAGTATGGACCAGTATGGAACACTACGGACCAGTACGGAACACTACGGAACAGTATGGACCAGTACGGAGCAATACGGACCAGTACGGACCGGTACGGACCGGTATGGACTGGCACGGACAGGTACGGACGGGTACGGACGGGTACGGCCCAGTATGGACCGGTACGGACGGGTACGGACCGGTACGGACCGGTACAGACTGGAACGGACTGCTACGGACCAGTACGGACAGGTAAGGACCGGTACGGACCGGTACGGACCAGTATGGACCAGTACGGAACACTACGGACCAGTACGGAACACTATGGACAAGTACGGACCAGTACGGTACGGACCAGAACGGAGAGGAACGGACCGGTACGGACCAGAACGGACCAGAACGGACCAGTATGGACCACTATGGACAAGTACGGACCGGTACGGACCAGTACAGACCGGTATAGACCGGTATGGATCAGTACAGACCAGTACGGACCAGTACGGACCAGTATGGACCACTATGGACTAGTACGGACCAGTAAGGACCAGTACGGACCAGTATGGACCGGTAGGGACCAGTATAGACCAGTACTGAGCAGTACGGACCGGAACAGACCAGTACGGACTGGTACGGACCGGTACGGACCGGTACGGACCGGAACGGACCGGTACAGACCGGTACGGACAGGTACGGATCCGTACAGGCCGGTACGGACCAGTAGGGACCGGTACAGACCAGTATGGACCGGTATGGATCAGTACGGACCAGTACGGACCAGTACGGACCAGTAGGGACCAGTACGGACCAGTACGGACCACTAGGGAGCAGTACGGAGCAGTATGGACCAGTATGGACCAGTACGGACCAGTACGGACCAGTACGGACCAGTATGGACCAGTATGAACCAGTACGGACCAGTATGGACCAGTACGGACGAGTACGGCCCAGTATGGACCAGTACAGACCAGTACGGAACAGTACGGACCAGTACAGAGCAGTACGGACCAGTACGGACCAGTACGGAGCAGTATGGACCAGTGCGGACCAGAACGGACCAGTGCGGACCAGAACGGACCAGAACGAACCAGTATGGACCACTATGGACCAGTATAGACCAGTATGGACCAGTACGGACCAGCACGGACCAGTACGGACCAGTATGGACCACTATGGACCAGTACGGACCAGTACGGACCAGTATGGACCAGTATGGATCTGTATGGACCAATATGGACCGTTACGGACCAGTACGGACCAGTATGGACCAATGCGGACCAGAACAGACCAGAACGGACCAGTATGGAGCAGTATGGAACAGTATGGACCAGTATGGACCAGTACGGACCAGTAGGGACCAGAACGGACCAATAGGGACCAGAACGGACCAATATGGACCAGTATGGACCGGTATGGACCAGTACGGACCAGTACGGACCAGTACGGACCAGTATGGACCTGTATGGACCAGTATGGACCAGTATGGACCAATACGGAGCAGTACGGACCAGTAGGGACCCGTGCTGACCAGTACGGATCAGTAGGGACCACTATGATCCAGTACGGGCGAGTACGGACCACTATGGACCAGTGCGGACGAGTACGGACCAGAACGGACCAGTGTGGACCAGTACGGACCAGTAGGGAGCAGTACAGAGCAGTATGGACCAGTATGGACCAGTACGGACCAGTTCGTACCAGTACGGACCTCTATGGACCAGTTTGTACCTGTACACACCAGTACGGACCAGTGTGGACCAGTACGGACCAGTAGGGACCAGTACGGACAAGTACCGACCAGTACAGACCAGTATGGACAAGCACGGACCAGAACGGACAAGTATGGACCAGTACGGACCACTAGGGAGCAGTACGGAGCAGTATGGACATACATGGACCAGTATGGACCAGTACGGACCAATACGGACCAGTAGGGACCAGTGATGACCAGTACGGATCAGTAGGGACCACTATGATCCAGTACGGGCGAGTACGGACCACTATGGACCAGTTCGGACCAGTACGGACCAGAACGGAACAGTATGGACCAGTACGGACCACTAGGGAGCAGTACAGAGCAGTATGGACCAGTATGGACCAGTACGGACCAGTTCGTACCAGTACGGACCTGTATGGACCAGTTCGTACCTGTACAGACCAGTACGGACCAGTGCAGACCAGTACGGACCAGTAGGGACCAGTACGGACCAGTACGGACCACTAGGGAGCAGTACAGAGCAGTATGGACCAGTATGGACCAGTACGGACCAGTACAGACCAGTACGGACCAGTATGGACCAGTAGGGACCAGTATGGAGCAGTACGGAGAGGTACAGACCAGTACGGACCAGCAGGGAACGGTACGGACCAGTACGGACCAGAACGGACCAGTACGGACCAGAGCGGACCAGAACGGACCAGTACGGACCACTAGGGAGCAGTACGGAGCAGCATGGACCAGTACGGACCAGTAAGGAGCAGTACGGACCAGTACAGACCAGTATGGACCAGTACAGACCAGCACAGACTAGTACGGAGCACTATGGACCAGTACGGACCAGTAGGGACCAGTACGGACCAGTACGGACCAATAGGGACCACTACGGACCAGAACGGACCAGTACGGACCAGTACGGACCAGTACGGACCAATAGGGACCACAAGGGACCACTATGGACCAGTGCGGACCAGTACGGACCACTAGGGAGCAGTACGGAGCAGTATGGACCAGTATGGACCAGTACGGACGAGTACGGACCAGTACGGAGCAGTACAGAGCAGTACGGACCAGTACGGACCAGTACGGAGCAGTATGGACCAGTGCGGACCAGAACGGACCAGTGCGGACCAGAACGGACCAGTATGGACCACTATGGACCAGTATGGACCAGTATGGACCAGCATGGACCATTATGGACCAGTACAGACCAGTATGGACCAGTATGGACCAGTATGGACCAGTGCGGACCAGAACGGACCAGTGCGGACCAGAACGGACCAGTATGGACCACTATGGACCAGTATGGACCAGTATGGACCACTATGGACCATTATGGACCAGTACAGACCAGTATGGACCAGTATGGACCAGTATGGACCAGTGCGGACCAGAACGGACCGGGGCGGACCCTAACGGACCAATATGGACCAGTACGGACCAGTACGGCCCAGTATGGACCAGTACGGATCAGTACGGATCGGTACGGACCGGTATGGATCAGTACGGAACACTATGGACCGGTACGGACGAGTACGGACCAGAACGGACCGGTATGGACCAGTACGGACCACTAGGGAGCAGTACAGAGCAGTATGGACCATTGTGGACCAGTACGGACCAGTTCGTATCAGTACGGACCTGTATGGACCAGTTCGTACCTGTACAGACCAGTATGGACCAGTGCAGACCAGTACGGACCAGTAGGGACCAGTACGGACCAGTACGGACCACTAGGGAGCAGTACAGAGCAGTATGGACCAGTATGGACCAGTACGGACCAGTACGGACCCGTACGGACCAGTACGGACCAATACGGACCAGTACGGACCAGTAGGGACCAGTATGGAGCAGTACGGAGAGGTACAGACCAGTACGGACCAGCAGGGAACGGTAGGGACCAGTACGGACCAGAACGGACCAGTACGGACCAGTGCGGACCAGAACGGACCAGTACGGACCACTAGGGAGCAGTACGGAGCAGTATGGACCAGTACGGACCAGTAAGGAGCAGTACGGACCACTACAGACCAGTATGGACCAGTACAGACCAGCACGGACCAGTGCAAACCACTATGGACCAGTACGGACCAGTACGGAACAGTATGGACAAGTGCGGACCAGTACGGTACAGTACGGACCACTATGGACCAGTACGGACCAGTACGAACCACTGTGGACCGGTACGGACCAGTACGGACCACTAGGTAGCAGTACGAAGCAGTACGGACAATTGCGGACCAGAACGGACCAGTACGGACCAGTACGGACCGGTATGGATCAGTACGGACCAGTACGGAGCAGCATGGAACGGTAGGCACCAGTACGGACCAGTATGGACCAGTACGGACCACTAGGGAGCAGTACGGAGCAGTATGGACCAGTACGGACCACTAAGGAGCAGTACGGACCAGTACAGACCAGTATGGACCAGTACAGACCAGCACGGACTAGTACGGAGCACTATGGACCAGTACGGACCAGTACGGACCAGTACGGACCAGTATGGACCAATAGGGACCACTACGGACCAAAACGGACCAGTATGGACCAGTACGGACCAGTACGGACCAGTACGGACCAGTAGGGACCAGTACGGACTAATAGGGATCACTAGGGACCAGTGCTGACCAGTATGGACCAGTAGGGACTAGAATGGACCAGTACGAACCTCTATGGACCAGTACAGACCAGTACGGACCAGTACGGACCACTAGGGAGCAGTACGGAGCAGTACGGAACAGTATGGGCCAGTACGGACCAGTACGGACCAATATGGACCAGTAGGGACCAGTATTGACCAGTGCGGACCAGTGCGGCCCAGAACGGACCAGTAGGGAGCAGTATGGACCAGTATGGACCAGTACGGACCAGTACGGACCGGTACGGACCAGTACGGACCAGTACGGACCAGTATGGAGCAGTACAGAGAAGTACAGACCAGTACGGACCAGCATGGAACGGTAGGGACCAGTACGGACCAGAACGGACCAGTACGGACCAGTGCGGACCAGAACGGACCAGAATGGACCTGTATGGACAAGTACGGACCACTAGGGAGCAGTACGGAGCAGTATGGACCAGTACAGACCAGTAAGGAGCAGTACGGACCAGTACAAACCAGTATGGACCAGTACAGACCAGCACGGACTAGTACGGACCACTATGGACCAGTGCGGACCAGAACGGGCCAGTATGGACCAGTACGGACCAGTACGGACCAGTATAGACCAGTATGGACAAGCATGGACAAGTACGGACCAGTATGTACATGAACGGACGGGAACGGACCTGAACGGAGAGGAACGGACCGGTACGGACCGGTATGGACCGGTACGGACCGGAACGGACCGGTACGGAGGGGTACGGACAGGTACGGACCGGTACGGACCAGTACGGACAGGTAAGGACCAGTACAGACCGGTACGGACCAGTACGGAAAAGTACAGAACACTACGGACCAGTACGGAACACTACGGAACAGTACGGACCAGTACGGACCGGTATGGATCGGCACGGACCGGAACGGACCGGTATGGATCGGCACGGACCGGAAAGGACCGGTACGGACGGGTACGGACGGGTACGGACCGGTACGGACCGGAACGGAACACTACAGACCAGTACGGAACACTATGGACAAGTACGGACCAGTACGGACCAGTACGGACCGGTATGGACCGGTATGGATCAGTGTGGACAACTACGGACCAGTACGGACCAATACGGACCAGTATGGACAAGTACGGACCAGTATGGACAAGTACGGACCAGTACGGACATGAACGGACCGAAACGGACCAGAACGGAGAGGAACCGGCCGGAACGGACCGGTATGGACTGGTACGGACCGGAACGGACCGGTACGGAGGGGTACGGACAGGTACGGACCGGTACGGACGGGTACGGCCCAGTATGGACCAGTACGGACCAGTACGGACCAGTACGGACCAGTACAGAGCAGTACGGAGCAGTACGGCCCAGTATGGACCACTATGGACCATTACGGTTCAGTATGGCCAGTACGGAGCAGTACGGACCAGTATGGACCAGTACGGATCAGTACGGATCGGTACGGACCGGTATGGATCAGTACGGAACACTATGGACCGGTACGGACCAGTACGGACCAGTACGGACCAGTATGGACCGGTATGGATCAGTATGGACCACTACGCACCAGTACGGACCAGTATGGACAAGTACGGACCAGAACGGACATGAACGGACCGGAACGGACCAGAACGGAGAGGAACGGAGCGGTATGGACCGTTATGGACCAGAACGGAGAGGAACGGACCGGTACAGGCCGGTACGGAACGGTACGGACCGGTACGGACCGGAAGGGAAAGGTACGGACTGGTACGGACCGGAACGGACGGGTACGGACCGGTACGGACCGGTACGGACCGGTACGGACCGGTATGGACCAGTACGGAACACTACGGACCAGTACGGAACACTACGGAACAGTATGGACCAGTACGGAGCAATACGGACCAGTACAGACCGGTACAGACAGGTACGGACGGGTACGGATAAGAATGGACCAGTACGGACCAGAACGGACCAGAACTGACTGGTATGCACCAGTATGGACCAGTACGGACCGCTACGGACCATTACGGACCCGTATGGACCACTATGGACCCGAACGGATCAGAACGGACCGGTACAGACCAGTACGGGCCAGAAAGGACCAGAACGGACCGGTCGGACCGGTACGGATCGGTACGGACCGGTACTGACAAGTACGGACCAGTACGGACCGGTACGGACCAGTATGGATCACTATGGACAAGTACGGACCAGTACGGACCAGTATGGACCACTATGGCCAAGTACGGACCAGTATGGACAAGTACGGACCAGTACAGACATGAACGGACCGGAACGGACCAGAACGGAGAGGAACGGACCGGTACGGACCGGTATGGACCGGTACGGACCGGTACGGACCAGTACGGACTGGTACGGGCCAGAAAGGACCAGAACGGATCGGTCGGAACGGTACGGACCAGTATGGACCAGTACGGACAAGTATGGAACACTACGGACCAGTACGGAACACTACGGAACAGTATGGACCAGTACGGAGCAATACGGACCAGTACGGACCGGTACGGACCGGTATAGACCGGCACGGGCCGGAACGGACCGGTACGGACCGGTACGGACCGGTACGGACGGGTACGGACCAGTATGGACCGGTACGGACGGGTACTGACCGGTTAGGACAGGTACGGACCGGAACGGACTGGTACGGACCGGTACGGACAGGTAAGGACCGGTAGGGACCGATACGGACCAGTATGGACCAGTACGGAACACTACAGACCAGTACGGATCACTACGGACAAGTACGGACCAGTACGGACCAGTATGGACCGGTATGGATCAGTGTGGACCACTACGGAACAGTACGGACCAGTATGGACAAGTACGGACCAGTACGGACCAGTACGGACCAGTACTGACCAGTACGGCCCAGTATGTACCAGAACGGAACATTACGGTCCAGTATGGCCAGTACGGATTAGTACGGACCAGTACGGACCAGTACAGATCAGTACGAAACAGTAAGGACCGGTATGGATCAGTACAGACCACTACGGACCAGTACAGACCAGTATGGATCACTATGGACAAGTATGTACCAGTATGGAGAAGTATGGACCAATACGGACATGAACGGACCGCAACGGACCAGAACGGAGAGGAACGGACCGGTACGGACCGGTATGGACCGGTACGGACCGGAACGGACCGGTATGGAGGGGTACGGACAGGTACGGACCGCAACGGACCAGTACGGACCGGTACGGACAGGTAAGGACCAGTACGGACCGCTACGGACCAGTATGGACAAGTACGGAACACTACGGACCAGTACGGAACACTACGGAACAGTATGGACCAGTATGGAGCAATATGGACCAGTACGGACCGGTACGGACCGGTACGGACCGGCACGGACCGGAATGGACTGGTACGGACGGGTACGGACCAGTATGGACCGGTACAGACGGGTACTTACCGGTACGGACAGGTACGGACCGGAACGGACTGGTACGGACCGGTACGGACAGGTAAGGACCGGTAGGGACAGATACGGACCAGTATGGACCAGTACGGAACACTACAGACTAGTACGGATCATTATGGACATGTACGGACCGATACGGACCACTATGGACCGGTATGGATCAGTGTGGACCACTACGGACCAGTACGGACCAGTATGGACAAGTACGGACCAGTATGGACAAGTATGGACCAGTACGAACATGAACGGACCGGAACGGACCAGTACGGACCAGTACAGGCCAGAAAGGACCATAACGGACCGGTATGCACCAGTATGGACCACTACGGGGCAGTACAGACCAGTACGGAACAGTACGGACCAGTACGGACCAGTACGGAGAAGTACGGACCAGTACGGACCTGTATGGACCAGTACGGACCAGTACGGACCAGTACGGACCAGTACGGACCAGTATGGACCAGTACGGACCAGTACAGACCAGTACGGAGCAGTACGGCCCAGTATGGACCACTACGGACCATTACGGTCCAGTATGGCCAGTACGGACCAGTACGGACCAGTATGGACCAGTACGGATCAGTACGGACCAGTATGGACCAGTACGGATCAGTACGGATCGGTACGGACCGGTATGGATCAATACGGAACACTATGGACCGGTACGGACCAGTACGGACCAGTACGGAACGGTATGGATCAGTATGGACCACTACGGACCAGTACGGACCAGTATGGACAAGTACGGACCAGTACGGACATGAACGGACTGCAACGGACCAGAACGGAGAGGAACAGACCGGTACGGACCGGTATGGACCGGTACTGACCGGAACGGACTGGTACGGAGAGGTACGGACAGATACGGACCGGTACGGACGGCTACGGACCGGTACGGACCAGAACGGACCGGTACGGACCAGAACGGACCGGTACGGACCGGTATGCACCGGTATGGACCAGTATGAACCAATACGGACCAGTATGGACCAGTACGGACCAGTACGGACCAGTATGGACCAGCACAGACCAGTACGGACCAGTACGGGCCAGAACGGACCGGTATGCACCGGTATGGACCAGTATGAACCAATACGGACCAGTACGGACCGGTACGGACCGGTACGGACAGGTACGGACGGGTACGGACGGGTACGGCCCAGTATGGACCAGTATGGACAAGTACGGACCAGTATGGAGAAGTACGGACCAGTATGTACATGAACGGACGGGAACGGACCTGAACGGAGAGGAACGGACCGGAACGGACCGGTATGGACCGGTACGGACCGGAACGGACCGGTACGGAGGGGTACGGACCGGTACGCACGGGAACGGATCGGTACGGACCGGTACGGACAGGTAAGGACCAGTACAGACCGGTACGGACCAGTATGGAAAAGTACAGAACACTACGGACCAGTACGGAACACTACGGAACAGTATGGACCAGTACGGAACAATACGGACCAGTACGGACCGGTACGGACCGGTATGGATCGGCACGGACCGGAAAGGACCGGTACGGACGGGTACGGATGGGTACGGACCGGTACGGACGGGTACGGACGGGTACGGACCGGTACGGACCGGAACGGAACACTACAGACCAGTACGGAACACTATGGACAAGTACGGACCAGTACGGACCAGTACGGACCAGTATGGACCGGTATGGATCAGTGTGGACCACTACGGACCAGTACGGACCAGTACGGACCAGTATGGACAAGTACAGACCAGTATGGACAAGTAGAGACCAGTACGGACATGAACGGACCGGAACGGACCAGAACGGAGAGGAACCGGCCGGTACGGACTGGTATGGACCGGTACGGACCGGAACGGACCGGTACGGACCGGTACGGACAGGTACGGACGGGTACGGACGGGTACGGCCCAGTATGGACCAGTACGGACCAGTACGGAACAGTACGGACCAGTACAGAGCAGTAGGGAGCAGTACGGCCCAGTATGGACCACTATGGACCATTACGGTCCAGTATGGCCAGTACGGAGCAGTACGGACCAGTATGGACCAGTACGGATCAGTACGGATCGGTACGGACCGGCATGGATCAGTACGGAACACTATGGACCGGTACGGACCAGTACGGACCAGTACGGACCAGTACGGACCGGTATGGATCAGTACTGAACAGTATCGACCAGTACAGACCAGTACGGAACACTACGGAACAGTAAGGACCAGTACGGACGAATACGGACCAGTACGGACCAATACAGATTAGTACGGACCAGTACGGACCGGTAGGGACCGGTACGGACCAGTATGGACCAGTACGGACCAGTACGGACCAGTATGGACAAGTACGGACCAGTACGGACAAGAACAGACCGGAACGGACCAGAACGGAGAGGAACGGATCAGTACGGACCAGTACGGACAGGTACGGACCGGTACGGACGGGTACGGACAGATACGGAGCGGTACGGACCAGTACGGACCGGTACGGACCGGTACGGACCAGTACGAAACACTACGGACCAGTACGGAACACTATGGACAAGTGCGGACCAGTACGGTCCAGTACGGACCAGTATGGACCGGTATGGATCAGTATGGACCACTACGGACATGTACGGACCAGTGGACCAATATGGACAAGTACGGACCAGTATGGACCTGTACGGACCAGTACGGACATGAACGGACCGGAACGGACCAGAACGGAGAGGAACGGACCGGTACGGACCGGTATGGACCGGTACGGACCGGAACGGACCGGTACGGATGGGTACGGAGAGGTACGGACCGGTACGGACGGGTACGGACCAATACGGACCAGTATGGACCAGTATGGACAAGTACGGACCAGTACGGACATGAAGGGACCGCAACGGACCAGAACGGAGAGGAACGGACTGGTACGGACCAGAACGGACCAGAACGGACCGGTATGCACCGGTATGGACCAGTATGAACCAGTACGGACCAGTATGGACCAGTACGGACGAGTGCGGCCCAGTATGGACCAGTACAGACCAGTACGGAACAGTACGGACCACTACAGACCAGTACAGACCAGTACGGACTAGTATGGACAAGTACGGACCAGTATGGACCACTACGCACCAGTACGGACCAGTATGGACCAGTATGGACTAGTACGGACCAGTACGGACATGAACGGACCGCAACAAACCAGAACGGAGAGGAACGGGCCGGTACGGACCGGTATGGACCGGTACGGACTGGAACGGACCGGTACGGATGGGTACGGACAGGTACGGACCGGTACGGACGGGTACGGCCCTGTATGGACCAGTACGGACCAGTACGGACCAGTAAGGACCAGTACGGACCAGTATGGACCAGTACGGACCAGTACAGACCAGTACGGAGCAGTACGGCCCAGTATGGACCACTACGGACCATTACGGTCCAGTATGGCCAGTACGGACCAGTACGGACCAGTATGGACCAGTACGGATCAGTACGGACCAGTATGGACCAGTACGGATCGGTACGGACCGGTATGGATCAGTACGGAACACTATGGACCGGTACGGACCAGTACGGACCAGTACGGACCAGTATGGACAAGTACGGACCAGTACGGACATGAACGGACCGCAACGGACCAGAACGGAGAGGAACGGACCGGTACGGACCGGTATGGACCGGTACGGACCGGAACGGACCGGTACGGAGGGGTACAGACAGCTACGGACCGGTACGGACGGCTACTGACCGGTACGGACCAGAACGGACCGGTACAGAACGGTACGGACAGGTAAGGACCAGTACGGACCGCTACGGACCAGTATGGACAAGTACGGAACACTACGGACCAGTACGGAAGACTACAGAACAGTGTGGACCAGTACGGAGTAATACGGACCAGTACGGACCGGTACGGACCGGTATGGACCGGCACGGACCGGAACGGACCGGTACGGACGGGTACGGACCAGTATGGACCGGTACGGACGGGTACGGACCAGTACGGACCGGTACAGACTGGAACGGACTGGGACGGACCAGTATGGACCAGTACGGAACACTACGGACCAGTACGGAACACTATGGACAAGTACGGACTAGTACGGAACGGACCAGAACGGAGAGGAACGGACTGGTACGGACCAGAATGGACCAGTACGGACCAGTATGGACCGGTACGGACCGGAACGGACCGGTACGGACCGGTACGGACAGGTACGGACGGGTACGGACGGGTACGGCCCAGTATGGACCAGTATGGACAAGTACAGACCAGTATGGAGAAGTACGGACCAGTATGTACATGAACGGACGGGAACGGACCTGAACGGAGAGGAACGGACCGGAACGGACCGGTATGGACCGGTACGGACCGGAACGGACCGGTACGGAGGGGTACGGACCGGTACGCACGGGAACGGATCGGTACGGACCGGTACGGACAGGTAAGGACCAGTACAGACCGGTACGGACCAGTATGGAAAAGTACAGAACACTACGGACCAGTACGGAACACTACGGAACAGTATGGACCAGTACGGAACAATACGGACCGGTACGGACCGGTACGGACCAGTACGGACGGGAACGGATCGGTACGGACCGTTACGGACAGGTAAGGACCAGTACAGACCGGTACAGACCAGCATGGAAAAGTACAGAACACTACGGACCAGTACGGAAAAGTACAGAACAGTATGGACCAGTACGGAACAATACGGACCAGTACGGACCGGTACGGACCGGTATGGATCGGCACGGACCGGAAAGGACCGGTACGGACGGGTACGGATGGGTACGGACCGGTACGGACGGGTACGGACGGGTACGGACCGGTACGGACCGGAACGGAACACTACAGACCAGTACGGAACACTATGGACAAGTACGGACCAGTACGGACCAGTACGGACCAGTATGGACCGGTATGGATCAGTGTGGACCACTACGGACCAGTACGGACCAGTACGGACCAGTATGGACAAGTACGGACCAGTATGGACAAGTACGGACCAGTACGGACATGAACAAACCGGAACGGACCAGAACGGAGAGGAACCGGCCGGTACGGACCGGTATGGACCGGTACGGACCGGAACGGACCGGTACGGACCGGTACGGACAGGTACGGACGGGTACGGACGGGTACGGCCCAGTATGGACCAGTACGGACCAGTACGGACCAGTACAGAGCAGTAGGGAGCAGTACGGCCCAGTATGGACCAGTATGGACCATTACGGTCCAGTATGGCCAGTACGGACCAGTACGGACCAGTATGGACCAGTACGGATCAGTACGGATCGGTACGGACCGGCATGGATCAGTACGGAACACTATGGACCGGTACGGACCAGTACGGACCAGTACGGACCAGTACGGACCGGTATGGATCAGTATGGACCACTACGCACCAGTACGGACCAGTATGGACAAGTACGGACCAGTACGGACATGACCGGACCGGAACGGACCAGAACGGAGAGGAACGGAGCGGTACGGACCGTTATGGACCGGTACGGAGAGGAACGGACCGGTACGGACGGGTACGGACCGGTACGGACCGGTACGGGCCGGTACGGAACAGTACGGACCGGTACAGGCCGGAACAGAAAGGTACGGACCGGTACGGACCGGAACGGACGGGTACGGACCGGTACGGACCGGTAAGGACCGGTACGGAGCAGTATGGACCAGTACGGACCAGTACGGACCAGTACAGACCAGTACGGAGCAGTACGGCCCAGTATGGACCACTACGGACCATTACGGTCCAGTATGGCCAGTACGGAGCAGTACGGACCAGTATGGACCAGTACGGAACACTACGGACCAGTACGGAACACTACGGAACAGTATGGACCAGTACGGAGCAATACGGACCAGTACGGACCGGTACGGACAGGTACGGACGGGTACGGACAAGAATGGACCAGTACGGACCAGAACGGACCAGAACTGACTGGTATGCACCAGTATGGACCAGTTCGGACCGCTACGGACCATTACGGACCCGTATGGACCAGTATGGACCAGAACGGATCAGAACGGACCGGTACAGACCAGTATGGGCCAGAAAGGACCAGAACGGACCGGTCGGACCGGTACGGATCGGTACGGACCGGTACTGACAAGTACGGACCAGCACGGACCAGTATGGATCACTATGGACAAGTACGGACCAGTACGGACCAGTATGGACCACTATGGCCAAGTACGGACCAGTATGGACAAGTACGGACCAGTACGGACATGAACGGACCGGAACGGACCAGAACGAAGAGGAACGGACCGGTAAGGACCGGTACGGAGCAGTATGGACCAGTACGGACCAGTACAGACCAGTACGGAGCAGTACGGCCCAGTATGGACCACTACAGACCATTACGGTCCAGTATGGCCAGTACGGAGCAGTACGGACCAGTATGGACCAGTACGGATCAGTACGGATCGGAACAGACCGGTATGGATCAGTACGGAACACTATGGACCGGTACGGACCAGTATGGACAAGTACGGACCAGTACGGACATGAACGGACCGGAACGGACCAGAACAGAGAGGAACGGACCGGTACGGACCGGTATGGACCGGTACGGACCGGTACGGAGGGGTACGGACAGGTACGGACCGGTACGGACGGGTACGGACCGGTACGGACCAGAACGGACCGGTACGGAACGGTACGGACCGGTAAAGACCAGTACAGACCAGTACGGACCAGTATGGACCAGTATGGAACACTACGGACCAGTACGGAACACTACGGAACAGTATGGACCAGTACGGAGCAATACGGACCAGTACGGACCGGTACGGACCGGTATGGACTGGCACAGATTGGAACGGACCGGTACGGACGGGTACGGACCATTATGGACCGGTACGGACGGGTACGGACCGGTACGGACCGGTACAGACTGGAACGGACTGCTACGGACCAGTACGGACAGGTAAGGACCGGTACGGACCGGTACGGACCAGTATGGACCAGTACGGAACACTACGGACCAGTACGGAACACTATGGACAAGTACGGACCAGTACGGTACGGACCAGAACGGAGAGGAACGGACCGGTATGGACCAGAACGGACCAGAACGGACCAGTATGGACCACTATGGACAAGTACGGACCGGTACGGACCGGTACGGACCGGTACGGGCCGGTATGGACCAGTATAGACCAGTACTGAGCAGTACGGACCGGAACAGACCGGCACGGACGGGTACAGACCGGTACGGACAGGTACGGACCCGTACAGGCCGGTACGGACCAGTACGGACCAATATGGACCACTATGGACAAGTACGGACCAGTACGGACCAGTACGGACCAGTATGGACCGGTAGGGACCGGTACGGACGGGTACGGACAGATACGGAGCGGTACGGACCAGTACGGACCGGTACGGACCGGTACGGACCAGTACGAAACACTACGGACCAGTACGGAACACAATGGACAAGTGCGGACCAGTACGGTCCAGTACGGACCAGTATGGACCGGTATGGATCAGTATGGACCACTACGGACATGTACGGACCAGTGGACCAATATGGACAAGTACGGACCAGTATGGACCTGTACGGACCAGTACGGACATGAACGGACCGGAACGGACCAGAACGGAGAGGAACGGACCGGTACGGACCGGTATGGACCGGTACGGACCGGAACGGACCGGTACGGATGGGTACGGAGAGGTACGGACCGGTACGGACGGGTACGGACCAATACGGACCAGTATGGACCAGTATGGACAAGTACGGACCAGTACGGACATGAACGGACCGCAACGGACCAGAACGGAGAGGAACGGACTGGTACGGACCAGAACGGACCAGAACGGACCGGTATGCACCGGTATGGACCAGTATGAACCAGTACGGACCAGTATGGACCAGTACGGACGAGTGCGGCCCAGTATGGACCAGTACAGACCAGTACGGAACAGTACGGACCACTACAGACCAGTACAGACCAGTACGGACCAGTATGGACAAGTACGGACCAGTATGGACCACTACGGACCAGTACGGACCAGTATGGACCAGTATGGACTAGTACGGACCAGTACGGACATGAACGGACCGCAACAAACCAGAACGGAGAGGAACGGGCCGGTACGGACCGGTATGGACCGGTACGGACTGGAACGGACCGGTACGGATGGGTACGGACAGGTACGGACCGGTACGGACGGGTACGGCCCTGTATGGACCAGTACGGACCAGTACGGACCAGTAAGGACCAGTACGGACCAGTATGGACCACTATGGACCAGTACAGACCAGTACGGAGCAGTACGGCCCAGTATGGACCTCTACGGACCATTACGGTCCAGTATGGCCAGTACGGACCAGTACGGACCAGTATGGACCAGTACGGATCAGTACGGACCAGTATGGACCAGTACGGATCGGTACGAACCGGTATGGATCAGTACGGAACACTATGGACCGGTACGGACCAGTACGGACCAGTACGGACCAGTATGGACTGGTATGGATCAGTATGGACCATTACGGACCAGTACGGACCAGTATGGACAAGTACGGACCAGTACGGACATGAACGGACCGCAACGGACCAGAACGGAGAGGAACGGACCGGTACGGACCGGTATGGACCGGTACGGACCGGAACGGACCGGTAAGGAGGGGTACAGACAGCTACGGACCGGTACGGATGGCTACTGACCGGTACGGACCAGAACGGACCGGTACAGAACGGTACGGACAGGTAAGGACCAGTACGGACCGCTACGGACCAGTATGGACAAGTACGGAACACTACGGACCAGTACGGAAGACTACGGAACAGTGTGGACCAGTACGGAGTAATACGGACCAGTACGGACCGGTACGGACCGGTATGGACCGGCACGGACCGGAACGGACCGGTACGGACGGGTACGGACCAGTACGGACCGGTACGGACGGGTACGGACCAGTACGGACCGGTACAGACTGGAACGGACTGGGACGGACCAGTATGGACCAGTACGGAACACTACGGACCAGTACGGAACACTATGGACAAGTACGGACTAGTATGGAACGGACCAGAACGGAGAGGAACGGACCGGTACGGACCAGAATGGACCAGTACGGACCAGTATGGACCGGTACGGACCGGAACGGACCGGTACGGACCGGTACGGACAGGTACGGACGGGTACGGACGGGTACGGCCCAGTATGGACCAGTATGGACAAGTACGGACCAGTATGGAGAAGTACGGACCAGTATGTACATGAACGGACGGGAACGGACCTGAACGGAGAGGAACGGACCGGAACGGACCGGTATGGACTGGTACGGACCGGAACGGACCGGTACAGAGGGGTACGGACCGGTACGCACGGGAACGGATCGGTACGGACCGGTACGGACAGGTAAGGACCAGTACAGACCGGTACGGACCAGTATGGAAAAGTACAGAACACTACGGACCAGTACGGAACACTACGGAACAGTATGGACCAGTACGGAACAATACGGACCGGTACGGACCGGTACGGAGGGGTACGGACCGGTACGGACGGGAACGGATCGGTAGGGACCGGTACGGACAGGTAAGGACCAGTACAGACCGGTACAGACCAGCATGGAAAAGTACAGAACACTACGGACCAGTACGGAACACTATGGAACAGTATGGACCAGTACGGAACAATACGGACCAGTACGGACCGGTACGGACCGGTATGGATCGGCACGGACCGGAAAGGACCGGTACGGACGGGTACGGATGGGTACGGACCGGTACGGACGGGTACGGACGGGTACGGACGGGTACGGACCGGTACGGACCGGAACGGAACACTACAGACCAGTACGGAACAGTATGGACAAGTACGGACCAGTACGGACCAGTACGGACCAGTATGGACCGATATGGATCAGTGTGGACCACTACGGACCAGTACGGACCAGTACGGACCAGTATGGACAAGTACGGACCAGTATGGACAAGTACGGACCAGTACGGACATGAACGGACCGGAACGGACCAGAACGGAGAGGAACCGGCCGGTACGGACCGGTATGGACCGGTACGGACCGGAACGGACCGGTACGGACCGGTACGGACAGGTACGGACGGGTACGGACGGGTACGGCCCAGTATGGACCAGTACGGACCAGTACGGACCAGTACAGAGCAGTAGGGAGCAGTACGGCCCAGTATGGACCACTATGGACCATTACGGTCCAGTATGGCCAGTACGGAGCAGTACGGACCAGTACGGACCAGTACGGATCAGTACGGATCGGTACGGGCCGGCATGGATCAGTACGGAACACTATGGACCGGTACGGACCAGTACGGACCAGTACGGACCAGTACGGACCGGTATGGATCAGTATGGACCACTACGCACCAGTACGGACCAGTATGGACAAGTACGGACCAGTACGGACATGAACGGACCGGAACGGACCAGAACGGAGAGGAACGGAGCGGCACGGACCGTTATGGACCGGTACGGAGAGGAACGGACCGGTACGGACGGGTACGGACCGGTACGGACCGGTACGGGACGGTACGGGCCGGTACGGAACAGTACGGACCGGTACGGACCGGAACAGAAAGGTACAAACTGGTACGGACAGGAACGGACGGGTACGGACCGGTACGGACCGGTATGGACCGGTACGGACCGGAACGGACCGGTACGGAGGGGTACGGACAGGTACGGACCGGTACGGACGGGTACGGACCGGTACGGACCAGAACGGACCGGTACGGAACGGTACGGACCGGTAAAGACCAGTACAGACCAGTACGGACCAGTATGGACCAGTATGGAACACTACGGACCAGTACGGAACACTACGGAACAGTATGGACCAGTACGGAGCAATACGGACCAGTACGGACCGGTACGGACCGGTATGGACTGGCACAGATTGGAACGGACCGGTACGGACGGGTACGGACCAGTATGGACCGGTACGGACGGGTACGGACCGGTACAGACTGGAACGGACTGCTACGGACCAGTACGGACAGGTAAGGACCGGTACGGACCGGTACGGACCAGTATGGACCAGTACGGAACACTACGGACCAGTACGGAACACTATGGACAAGTACGGACCAGTACGGTACGGACCAGAACGGAGAGGAACGGACCGGTACGGACCAGAACGGACCAGAACGGACCAGTATGGACAACTATGGACAAGTACGGACCAGTACGGACCAGTATAGACCAGTACTGAGCAGTACGGACCGGAACAGACCGGCACGGACGGGTACAGACCGGTACGGACAGGTACGGACCCGTACAGGCCGGTACGGACCAGTACGGACCAGTATGGACCACTATGGACAAGTACGGACCAGTACGGACCAGTACGGACCAGTATGGACCGGTAGGGACCAGTACGCACCAGTACGGAGCAATACGGACCAGTACGGAACAATACGGACTAGTACGGACCAATACGGACCGGTACGGAGCAATACGGACCGGTACGGCGCAATACAGTCCAGTACGGACAAGTACGGATCAGTACGGACCAGTACAGACCAATACGGACCGGTACGGACCGGTACGGAACGGTACAGACAGGTAAGGACCGGTACGGACCGGTACGGACCAATATGGACCAGTACGGACCAGTACGGACCAGTACGGAACACTATGGACAAGTACGGACCAGTACCGACCAGTACGGACCAGTATGGACCGGTATGGATCAGTACGGACCAGTACGGCCCAGTATGGACCAGTACGGACCAGTACGGACCAGTATGGACCAGTATGGACAAGTATGGACAAGTACGGACCAGTATGTACATGAACGGACGGGAACGGACCTGAACGGAGAGGAACGGACCGGTACAGACCGGTATGGACCGGTACGGACCGGAACGGACCGGTATGGAGGGGTACGGACAGGTACGGACCGGTACGGACCAGTACGGACAGGTAAGGACCAGTACAGACCGGTACGGACCAGTACGGAAAAGTACAGAACACTACGGACCAGTACGGAACACTACGGAACAGTACGGACCAGTACGGACCGGTATGGATCGGCACGGACCGGAACGGACCGGTATGGATCGGCACGGACCGGAAAGGACCGGTACGGATGGGTACGGACGGGTACGGACCGGTACGGACCGGAACGGAACACTACAGACCAGTACGGAACACTATGGACAAGTACGGACCAGTACGGACCAGTACGGACTGGTATGGACCGGTATGGATCAGTGTGGACCACTACGGACCAGTACGGACCAGTACGGACCAGTATGGACAAGTACGGACCAGTATGGACAAGTACGGACCAGTACGGACAAGAACGGACCGGAACGGACCAGAACGGAGAGGAACCGGCCGGTACGGACCGGTATGGACTGGTACGGACCGGAACGGACCGGTACGGAGGGGTACGGACAGGTACGGACCGGTACGGACGGGTACGGCCCAGTATGGACCAGTACGGACCAGTACGGACCAGTACGGACCAGTACAGAGCAGTACGGAGCAGTACGGCCCAGTATGGACCACTATGGACCATTACGGTCAAGTATGGCCAGTACGGAGCAGTACGGACCAGTACGGACCAGTATGGACCGGTATGGATCAGTACGGACCAGTACGGACCAGTATGGACCAGTGCGGACCAGTACGGACCAGTATGGACCAGTATGGACAAGCATGGAAAGGAACGGACCAGTATGTACATGAACGGACGGGAACGGACCTGAACGGAGAGGAACGGACCGGTACAGACTGGTATGGACAGGTAAGGACCAGTACAGACCGGTACGGACCAGTACGGAAAAGTACAGAACACTACGGACCAGTACGGAACACTACGGAACAATACGGACCAGTACGGACCGGTACGGACCGGTATGGATCAGTACGGAACACTATGGACCGGTACGGACCAGTACGGACCAGTACGGACCAGTATGGACCGGTATGGATCAGTATGGACCACTACGCACCAGTACGGACCAGTATGGACAAGTACGGACCAGTACGGACATGAACGGACCGGAACGGACCAGAACGGAGAGGAACGGAGCGGTATGGACCCTTATGGACCAGAACGGAGAGGAACGGACCGGTACGGACGGGTACGGACCGGTACGGACGGGTACGGACCGGTACGGAACGGTACGGACCGGTACGGACCGGAAGGGAAAGGTACGGACCGGTACGGACCGGAACGGACGGGTACGGACCGGTACGGACCGGTACGGACCGGTACGGACCGGTATGGACCAGTACGGAACACTACGGACCAGTACGGAACACTACGGAACAGTATGGACCAGTACGGAGCAATACGGACCAGTACGGACCGGTACGGACAGGTACGGACGGGTACGGACAAGAATGGACCAGTACGGACCAGAACGGACCAGAACTGACTGGTATGCACCAGTATGGACCAGTACGGACCGCTACGGACCATTACGGACCCGTATGGACCAGTATGGACCAGAACGGATCAGAACGGACCGGTACAGACCAGTACGGGCCAGAAAGGACCAGAACGGACCGGTCGGACCGGTACGGATCGGTACGGACCGGTACTGACAAGTACGGACCAGTACGGACCAGTACGGACCAGTATGGATCACTATGGACAAGTACGGACCAGTACGGACCAGTATGGACCACTATGGCCAAGTACGGACCAGTATGGACCACTATGGCCAAGTACGGACCAATACGGACCGGTACGGAGCAATACGGACCGGTACGGCGCAATACAGTCCAGTACGGACAAGTACGGATCAGTACGGACCAGTACAGACCAATACGGACCGGTACGGACCGGTACGGAACGGTACAGACAGGTAAGGACCGGTACGGTCCGGTACGGACCAATATGGACCAGTACGGACCAGTACGGACCAGTACGGAACACTATGGACAAGTACGGACCAGTACCGACCAGTACGGACCAGTATGGACCGGTATGGATCAGTACGGACCAGTACGGCCCAGTATGGACCAGTACGGACCAGTACGGACCAGTATGGACCAGTATGGACAAGTATGGACAAGTACGGACCAGTATGTACATGAACGGACGGGAACGGACCTGAACGGAGAGGAACGGACCGGTACAGACCGGTATGGACCGGTACGGACCGGAACGGACCGGTATGGAGGGGTACGGACAGGTACGGACCGGTACGGACCAGTACGGACAGGTAAGGACCAGTACAGACCGGTACGGACCAGTACGGAAAAGTACAGAACACTACGGACCAGTACGGAACACTACGGAACAGTACGGACCAGTACGGACCGGTATGGATCGGCACGGACCGGAACGGACCGGTATGGATCGGCACGGACCGGAAAGGACCGGTACGGATGGGTACGGACGGGTACGGACCGGTACGGACCGGAACGGAACACTACAGACCAGTACGGAACACTATGGACAAGTACGGACCAGTACGGACCAGTACGGACTGGTATGGACCGGTATGGATCAGTGTGGACCACTACGGACCAGTACGGACCAGTACGGACCAGTATGGACAAGTACGGACCAGTATGGACAAGTACGGACCAGTACGGACATGAACGGACCGGAACGGACCAGAACGGAGAGGAACCGGCCGGTACGGACCGGTATGGACTGGTACGGACCGGAACGGACCGGTACGGAGGGGTACGGACAGGTACGGACCGGTACGGACGGGTACGGCCCAGTATGGACCAGTACGGACCAGTACGGACCAGTACGGACCAGTACAGAGCAGTACGGAGCAGTACGGCCCAGTATGGACCACTATGGACCATTACGGTCAAGTATGGCCAGTACGGAGCAGTACGGACCAGTACGGACCAGTATGGACCGGTATGGATCAGTACGGACCAGTACGGACCAGTATGGACCAGTGCGGACCAGTACGGACCAGTATGGACCAGTATGGACAAGCATGGAAAGGAACGGACCAGTATGTACATGAACGGACGGGAACGGACCTGAACGGAGAGGAACGGACCGGTACAGACTGGTATGGACAGGTAAGGACCAGTACAGACCGGTACGGACCAGTACGGAAAAGTACAGAACACTACGGACCAGTACGGAACACTACGGAACAATACGGACCAGTACGGACCGGTACGGACCGGTATGGATCAGTACGGAACACTATGGACCGGTACGGACCAGTACGGACCAGTACGGACCAGTATGGACCGGTATGGATCAGTATGGACCACTACGCACCAGTACGGACCAGTATGGACAAGTACGGACCAGTACGGACATGAACGGACCGGAACGGACCAGAACGGAGAGGAACGGAGCGGTATGGACCCTTATGGACCAGAACGGAGAGGAACGGACCGGTACGGACGGGTACGGACCGGTACGGACGGGTACGGACCGGTACGGAACGGTACGGACCGGTACGGACCGGAAGGGAAAGGTACGGACCGGTACGGACCGGAACGGACGGGTACGGACCGGTACGGACCGGTACGGACCGGTACGGACCGGTATGGACCAGTACGGAACACTACGGACCAGTACGGAACACTACGGAACAGTATGGACCAGTACGGAGCAATACGGACCAGTACGGACCGGTACGGACAGGTACGGACGGGTACGGACAAGAATGGACCAGTACGGACCAGAACGGACCAGAACTGACTGGTATGCACCAGTATGGACCAGTACGGACCGCTACGGACCATTACGGACCCGTATGGACCAGTATGGACCAGAACGGATCAGAACGGACCGGTACAGACCAGTACGGGCCAGAAAGGACCAGAACGGACCGGTCGGACCGGTACGGATCGGTACGGACCGGTACTGACAAGTACGGACCAGTACGGACCAGTACGGACCAGTATGGATCACTATGGACAAGTACGGACCAGTACGGACCAGTATGGACCACTATGGCCAAGTACGGACCAGTATGGACCACTATGGCCAAGTACGGACCAGTATGGACAAGTACGGACCAGTACAGACATGAACGGACCGGAACGGACCAGTACGGACATGAACGGACCGGAACGGACCAGAACGGAGAGGAACGGACCGGTACGGACCGGTATGGACCGGTACGGACCGGTACGGAGTGGTACGGACTGGTACGGGCCAGAAAGGACCAGAACGGACCGGTCGGAACGGTACGGACCAGTAGGGACCAGTACGGACAAGTATGGAACACTACGGACCAGTACGGAACACTACGGAACAGTATGGACCAGTACGGAGCAATACGGACCAGTACGGACCGGTACGGACCGGTATAGACCGGCACGGGCCGGAACGGACCGGTACGGACCGGTACGGACCGGAACGGACTGGTACGGACCGGTACGGACAGGTAAGGACCGGTAGGGACTGGTACGGACCAGTATGGACCAGTACGGAACACTACAGACCAGTACGGAACACTATGGACAAGTACGGACCGGTACGGACCGGTCGGAGCGGTACGGATCGATACGGACCGGTACTGACAAGTACGGACCAGTACGGACATGAACGGACCGGAACGGACCAGAACGGAGAGGAACGGACCGGTACGGACCGGTATGGACCAGTACGGACCGGAACGGACCGGTACGGAGGGGTACGGACAGGTACGGACCGGTACGGACCGGTACGGACCGGTACGGACCAGAACGGACCGGTACGGAACGGTACGGACCGGTAAAGACCAGTACAGACCGGTACGGACCAGTATGGACCAGTATGGAACACTACGGACCAGTACGGAACACTACGGAACAGTATGGACCAGTACGGAGCAATACGGACCAGTACGGACCGGTACGGACCGGTATGGACTGGCACGGACAGGTACGGACGGGTACGGACGGGTACGGCCCAGTATGGACCGGTACGGACGGGTACGGACCGGTACGGACCGGTACAGACTGGAACGGACTGCTACGGACCAGTACGGACAGGTAAGGACCGGTACGGACCGGTACGGACCAGTATGGACCAGTACGGAACACTACGGACCAGTACGGAACACTATGGACAAGTACGGACCAGTACGGTACGGACCAGAACGGAGAGGAACGGACCGGTACGGACCAGAACGGACCAGAACGGACCAGTATGGACCACTATGGACAAGTACGGACCGGTACGGACCGGTACAGACCGGTATAGACCGGTATGGATCAGTACAGACCAGTACGGACCAGTACGGACCAGTATGGACCACTATGGACTAGTACGGACCAGTAAGGACCAGTACGGACCAGTATGGACCGGTAGGGACCAGTATAGACCAGTACTGAGCAGTACGGACCGGAACAGACCAGTACGGACTGGTACGGACCGGTACGGACCGGTACGGACCGGAACGGACCGGTACAGACCGGTACGGACAGGTACGGATCCGTACAGGCCGGTACGGACCAGTAGGGACCGGTACAGACCAGTATGGACCGGTATGGATCAGTACGGACCAGTACGGACCAGTACGGACCAGTAGGGACCAGTACGGACCAGTACGGACCACTAGGGAGCAGTACGGAGCAGTATGGACCAGTATGGACCAGTACGGACCAGTACGGACCAGTACGGACCAGTATGGACCAGTATGAACCAGTACGGACCAGTATGGACCAGTACGGACGAGTACGGCCCAGTATGGACCAGTACAGACCAGTACGGAACAGTACGGACCAGTACAGAGCAGTACGGACCAGTACGGACCAGTACGGAGCAGTATGGACCAGTGCGGACCAGAACGGACCAGTGCGGACCAGAACGGACCAGAACGAACCAGTATGGACCACTATGGACCAGTATAGACCAGTATGGACCAGTACGGACCAGCACGGACCAGTACGGACCAGTATGGACCACTATGGACCAGTACGGACCAGTACGGACCAGTATGGACCAGTATGGATCTGTATGGACCAATATGGACCGTTACGGACCAGTACGGACCAGTATGGACCAATGCGGACCAGAACAGACCAGAACGGACCAGTATGGAGCAGTATGGAACAGTATGGACCAGTATGGACCAGTACGGACCAGTAGGGACCAGAACGGACCAATAGGGACCAGAACGGACCAATATGGACCAGTATGGACCGGTATGGACCAGTACGGACCAGTACGGACCAGTACGGACCAGTATGGACCTGTATGGACCAGTATGGACCAGTATGGACCAATACGGAGCAGTACGGACCAGTAGGGACCCGTGCTGACCAGTACGGATCAGTAGGGACCACTATGATCCAGTACGGGCGAGTACGGACCACTATGGACCAGTGCGGACGAGTACGGACCAGAACGGACCAGTGTGGACCAGTACGGACCAGTAGGGAGCAGTACAGAGCAGTATGGACCAGTATGGACCAGTACGGACCAGTTCGTACCAGTACGGACCTCTATGGACCAGTTTGTACCTGTACACACCAGTACGGACCAGTGTGGACCAGTACGGACCAGTAGGGACCAGTACGGACAAGTACCGACCAGTACAGACCAGTATGGACAAGCACGGACCAGAACGGACAAGTATGGACCAGTACGGACCACTAGGGAGCAGTACGGAGCAGTATGGACATATATGGACCAGTATGGACCAGTACGGACCAATACGGACCAGTAGGGACCAGTGATGACCAGTACGGATCAGTAGGGACCACTATGATCCAGTACGGGCGAGTACGGACCACTATGGACCAGTTCGGACCAGTACGGACCAGAACGGAACAGTATGGACCAGTACGGACCACTAGGGAGCAGTACAGAGCAGTATGGACCAGTATGGACCAGTACGGACCAGTTCGTACCAGTACGGACCTGTATGGACCAGTTCGTACCTGTACAGACCAGTACGGACCAGTGCAGACCAGTACGGACCAGTAGGGACCAGTACGGACCAGTACGGACCACTAGGGAGCAGTACAGAGCAGTATGGACCAGTATGGACCAGTACGGACCAGTACAGACCAGTACGGACCAGTATGGACCAGTAGGGACCAGTATGGAGCAGTACGGAGAGGTACAGACCAGTACGGACCAGCAGGGAACGGTACGGACCAGTACGGACCAGAACGGACCAGTACGGACCAGAGCGGACCAGAACGGACCAGTACGGACCACTAGGGAGCAGTACGGAGCAGCATGGACCAGTACGGACCAGTAAGGAGCAGTACGGACCAGTACAGACCAGTATGGACCAGTACAGACCAGCACAGACTAGTACGGAGCACTATGGACCAGTACGGACCAGTAGGGACCAGTACGGACCAGTACGGACCAGTATGGACCGGTATGGATCAGTATGGACCACTACGCACCAGTACGGACCAGTATGGACAAGTACGGACCAGTACGGACATGAACGGACCGGAACGGACCAGAACGGAGAGGAACGGAGCGGTATGGACCCTTATGGACCAGAACGGAGAGGAACGGACCGGTACGGACGGGTACGGACCGGTACGGACGGGTACGGACCGGTACGGAACGGTACGGACCGGTACGGACCGGAAGGGAAAGGTACGGACCGGTACGGACCGGAACGGACGGGTACGGACCGGTACGGACCGGTACGGACCGGTACGGACCGGTATGGACCAGTACGGAACACTACGGACCAGTACGGAACACTACGGAACAGTATGGACCAGTACGGAGCAATACGGACCAGTACGGACCGGTACGGACAGGTACGGACGGGTACGGACAAGAATGGACCAGTACGGACCAGAACGGACCAGAACTGACTGGTATGCACCAGTATGGACCAGTACGGACCGCTACGGACCATTACGGACCCGTATGGACCAGTATGGACCAGAACGGATCAGAACGGACCGGTACAGACCAGTACGGGCCAGAAAGGACCAGAACGGACCGGTCGGACCGGTACGGATCGGTACGGACCGGTACTGACAAGTACGGACCAGTACGGACCAGTACGGACCAGTATGGATCACTATGGACAAGTACGGACCAGTACGGACCAGTATGGACCACTATGGCCAAGTACGGACCAGTATGGACCACTATGGCCAAGTACGGACCAGTATGGACAAGTACGGACCAGTACAGACATGAACGGACCGGAACGGACCAGTACGGACATGAACGGACCGGAACGGACCAGAACGGAGAGGAACGGACCGGTACGGACCGGTATGGACCGGTACGGACCGGTACGGAGTGGTACGGACTGGTACGGGCCAGAAAGGACCAGAACGGACCGGTCGGAACGGTACGGACCAGTAGGGACCAGTACGGACAAGTATGGAACACTACGGACCAGTACGGAACACTACGGAACAGTATGGACCAGTACGGAGCAATACGGACCAGTACGGACCGGTACGGACCGGTATAGACCGGCACGGGCCGGAACGGACCGGTACGGACCGGTACGGACCGGAACGGACTGGTACGGACCGGTACGGACAGGTAAGGACCGGTAGGGACTGGTACGGACCAGTATGGACCAGTACGGAACACTACAGACCAGTACGGAACACTATGGACAAGTACGGACCGGTACGGACCGGTCGGAGCGGTACGGATCGATACGGACCGGTACTGACAAGTACGGACCAGTACGGACATGAACGGACCGGAACGGACCAGAACGGAGAGGAACGGACCGGTACGGACCGGTATGGACCAGTACGGACCGGAACGGACCGGTACGGAGGGGTACGGACAGGTACGGACCGGTACGGACCGGTACGGACCGGTACGGACCAGAACGGACCGGTACGGAACGGTACGGACCGGTAAAGACCAGTACAGACCGGTACGGACCAGTATGGACCAGTATGGAACACTACGGACCAGTACGGAACACTACGGAACAGTATGGACCAGTACGGAGCAATACGGACCAGTACGGACCGGTACGGACCGGTATGGACTGGCACGGACAGGTACGGACGGGTACGGACGGGTACGGCCCAGTATGGACCGGTACGGACGGGTACGGACCGGTACGGACCGGTACAGACTGGAACGGACTGCTACGGACCAGTACGGACAGGTAAGGACCGGTACGGACCGGTACGGACCAGTATGGACCAGTACGGAACACTACGGACCAGTACGGAACACTATGGACAAGTACGGACCAGTACGGTACGGACCAGAACGGAGAGGAACGGACCGGTACGGACCAGAACGGACCAGAACGGACCAGTATGGACCACTATGGACAAGTACGGACCGGTACGGACCGGTACAGACCGGTATAGACCGGTATGGAT
Source organism: Anomalospiza imberbis (assembly GCF_031753505.1). NCBI lineage: Eukaryota > Metazoa > Chordata > Aves > Passeriformes > Viduidae > Anomalospiza > Anomalospiza imberbis. The sequence continues at coordinate 45,321 of NW_027100216.1, forward strand.
CAGTACAGACCAGTACGGACCAGTACGGACCAGTATGGACCACTATGGACTAGTACGGACCAGTAAGGACCAGTACGGACCAGTATGGACCGGTAGGGACCAGTATAGACCAGTACTGAGCAGTACGGACCGGAACAGACCAGTACGGACTGGTACGGACCGGTACGGACCGGTACGGACCGGAACGGACCGGTACAGACCGGTACGGACAGGTACGGATCCGTACAGGCCGGTACGGACCAGTAGGGACCGGTACAGACCAGTATGGACCGGTATGGATCAGTACGGACCAGTACGGACCAGTACGGACCAGTAGGGACCAGTACGGACCAGTACGGACCACTAGGGAGCAGTACGGAGCAGTATGGACCAGTATGGACCAGTACGGACCAGTACGGACCAGTACGGACCAGTATGGACCAGTATGAACCAGTACGGACCAGTATGGACCAGTACGGACGAGTACGGCCCAGTATGGACCAGTACAGACCAGTACGGAACAGTACGGACCAGTACAGAGCAGTACGGACCAGTACGGACCAGTACGGAGCAGTATGGACCAGTGCGGACCAGAACGGACCAGTGCGGACCAGAACGGACCAGAACGAACCAGTATGGACCACTATGGACCAGTATAGACCAGTATGGACCAGTACGGACCAGCACGGACCAGTACGGACCAGTATGGACCACTATGGACCAGTACGGACCAGTACGGACCAGTATGGACCAGTATGGATCTGTATGGACCAATATGGACCGTTACGGACCAGTACGGACCAGTATGGACCAATGCGGACCAGAACAGACCAGAACGGACCAGTATGGAGCAGTATGGAACAGTATGGACCAGTATGGACCAGTACGGACCAGTAGGGACCAGAACGGACCAATAGGGACCAGAACGGACCAATATGGACCAGTATGGACCGGTATGGACCAGTACGGACCAGTACGGACCAGTACGGACCAGTATGGACCTGTATGGACCAGTATGGACCAGTATGGACCAATACGGAGCAGTACGGACCAGTAGGGACCCGTGCTGACCAGTACGGATCAGTAGGGACCACTATGGTCCAGTACGGGCGAGTACGGACCACTATGGACCAGTGCGGACGAGTACGGACCAGAACGGACCAGTGTGGACCAGTACGGACCAGTAGGGAGCAGTACAGAGCAGTATGGACCAGTATGGACCAGTACGGACCAGTTCGTACCAGTACGGACCTCTATGGACCAGTTTGTACCTGTACACACCAGTACGGACCAGTGTGGACCAGTACGGACCAGTAGGGACCAGTACGGACAAGTACCGACCAGTACAGACCAGTATGGACAAGCACGGACCAGAACGGACAAGTATGGACCAGTACGGACCACTAGGGAGCAGTACGGAGCAGTATGGACATATATGGACCAGTATGGACCAGTACGGACCAATACGGACCAGTAGGGACCAGTGATGACCAGTACGGATCAGTAGGGACCACTATGATCCAGTACGGGCGAGTACGGACCACTATGGACCAGTTCGGACCAGTACGGACCAGAACGGAACAGTATGGACCAGTACGGACCACTAGGGAGCAGTACAGAGCAGTATGGACCAGTATGGACCAGTACGGACCAGTTCGTACCAGTACGGACCTGTATGGACCAGTTCGTACCTGTACAGACCAGTACGGACCAGTGCAGACCAGTACGGACCAGTAGGGACCAGTACGGACCAGTACGGACCACTAGGGAGCAGTACAGAGCAGTATGGACCAGTATGGACCAGTACGGACCAGTACAGACCAGTACGGACCAGTATGGACCAGTAGGGACCAGTATGGAGCAGTACGGAGAGGTACAGACCAGTACGGACCAGCAGGGAACGGTAGGGACCAGTACGGACCAGAACGGACCAGTACGGACCAGAGCGGACCAGAACGGACCAGTACGGACCACTAGGGAGCAGTACGGAGCAGCATGGACCAGTACGGACCAGTAAGGAGCAGTACGGACCAGTACAGACCAGTATGGACCAGTACAGACCAGCACAGACTAGTACGGAGCACTATGGACCAGTACGGACCAGTAGGGACCAGTACGGACCAGTACGGACCAATAGGGACCACTACGGACCAGAACGGACCAGTACGGACCAGTACGGACCAGTACGGACCAATAGGGACCACAAGGGACCACTATGGACCAGTGCGGACCAGTACGGACCACTAGGGAGCAGTACGGAGCAGTATGGACCAGTATGGACCAGTACGGACGAGTACGGACCAGTACGGAGCAGTACGGAGCAGTACGGACCAGTACGGACCAGTACGGAGCAGTATGGACCAGTGCGGACCAGAACGGACCAGTGCGGACCAGAACGGACCAGTATGGACCACTATGGACCAGTATGGACCAGTATGGACCAGCATGGACCATTATGGACCAGTACAGACCAGTATGGACCAGTATGGACCAGTATGGACCAGTGCGGACCAGAACGGACCAGTGCGGACCAGAACGGACCAGTATGGACCACTATGGACCAGTATGGACCAGTATGGACCACTATGGACCATTATGGACCAGTACAGACCAGTATGGACCAGTATGGACCAGTATGGACCAGTGCGGACCAGAACGGACCGGGGCGGACCCTAACGGACCAATATGGACCAGTACGGACCAGTACGGCCCAGTATGGACCAGTACGGATCAGTACGGATCGGTACGGACCGGTATGGATCAGTACGGAACACTATGGACCGGTACGGACGAGTACGGACCAGAACGGACCGGTATGGACCAGTACGGACCACTAGGGAGCAGTACAGAGCAGTATGGACCATTGTGGACCAGTACGGACCAGTTCGTATCAGTACGGACCTGTATGGACCAGTTCGTACCTGTACAGACCAGTATGGACCAGTGCAGACCAGTACGGACCAGTAGGGACCAGTACGGACCAGTACGGACCACTAGGGAGCAGTACAGAGCAGTATGGACCAGTATGGACCAGTACGGACCAGTACGGACCCGTACGGACCAGTACGGACCAGTACGGACCAGTACGGACCAGTAGGGACCAGTATGGAGCAGTACGGAGAGGTACAGACCAGTACGGACCAGCAGGGAACGGTAGGGACCAGTACGGACCAGAACGGACCAGTACGGACCAGTGCGGACCAGAACGGACCAGTACGGACCACTAGGGAGCAGTACGGAGCAGTATGGACCAGTACGGACCAGTAAGGAGCAGTACGGACCACTACAGACCAGTATGGACCAGTACAGACCAGCACGGACCAGTACAAACCACTATGGACCAGTACGGACCAGTACGGAACAGTATGGACAAGTGCGGACCAGTACGGTACAGTACGGACCACTATGGACCAGTACGGACCAGTACGAACCACTGTGGACCGGTACGGACCAGTACGGACCACTAGGTAGCAGTACGAAGCAGTACGGACAATTGCGGACCAGAACGGACCAGTACGGACCAGTACGGACCGGTATGGATCAGTACGGACCAGTACGGAGCAGCATGGAACGGTAGGCACCAGTACGGACCAGTATGGACCAGTACGGACCACTAGGGAGCAGTACGGAGCAGTATGGACCAGTACGGACCACTAAGGAGCAGTACGGACCAGTACAGACCAGTATGGACCAGTACAGACCAGCACGGACTAGTACGGAGCACTATGGACCAGTACGGACCAGTACGGACCAGTACGGACCAGTATGGACCAATAGGGACCACTACGGACCAAAACGGACCAGTATGGACCAGTACGGACCAGTACGGACCAGTACGGACCAGTAGGGACCAGTACGGACTAATAGGGATCACTAGGGACCAGTGCTGACCAGTATGGACCAGTAGGGACTAGAATGGACCAGTACGAACCTCTATGGACCAGTACAGACCAGTACGGACCAGTACGGACCACTAGGGAGCAGTACGGAGCAGTACGGAACAGTATGGGCCAGTACGGACCAGTACGGACCAATATGGACCAGTAGGGACCAGTATTGACCAGTGCGGACCAGTGCGGCCCAGAACGGACCAGTAGGGAGCAGTATGGACCAGTATGGACCAGTACGGACCAGTACGGACCGGTACGGACCAGTACGGACCAGTACGGACCAGTATGGAGCAGTACAGAGAAGTACAGACCAGTACGGACCAGCATGGAACGGTAGGGACCAGTACGGACCAGAACGGACCAGTACGGACCAGTGCGGACCAGAACGGACCAGAATGGACCTGTATGGACAAGTACGGACCACTAGGGAGCAGTACGGAGCAGTATGGACCAGAACGGAACAGTATGGACCAGTACGGACCACTAGGGAGCAGTACAGAGCAGTATGGACCAGTATGGACCAGTACGGACCAGTTCGTACCAGTACGGACCTGTATGGACCAGTTCGTACCTGTACAGACCAGTACGGACCAGTGCAGACCAGTACGGACCAGTAGGGACCAGTACGGACCAGTACGGACCACTAGGGAGCAGTACAGAGCAGTATGGACCAGTATGGACCAGTACGGACCAGTACAGACCAGTACGGACCAGTATGGACCAGTAGGGACCAGTATGGAGCAGTACGGAGAGGTACAGACCAGTACGGACCAGCAGGGAACGGTAGGGACCAGTACGGACCAGAACGGACCAGTACGGACCAGAGCGGACCAGAACGGACCAGTACGGACCACTAGGGAGCAGTACGGAGCAGCATGGACCAGTACGGACCAGTAAGGAGCAGTACGGACCAGTACAGACCAGTATGGACCAGTACAGACCAGCACAGACTAGTACGGAGCACTATGGACCAGTACGGACCAGTAGGGACCAGTACGGACCAGTACGGACCAATAGGGACCACTACGGACCAGAACGGACCAGTACGGACCAGTACGGACCAGTACGGACCAATAGGGACCACAAGGGACCACTATGGACCAGTGCGGACCAGTACGGACCACTAGGGAGCAGTACGGAGCAGTATGGACCAGTATGGACCAGTACGGACGAGTACGGACCAGTACGGAGCAGTACAGAGCAGTACGGACCAGTACGGACCAGTACGGAGCAGTATGGACCAGTGCGGACCAGAACGGACCAGTGCGGACCAGAACGGACCAGTATGGACCACTATGGACCAGTATGGACCAGTATGGACCAGCATGGACCATTATGGACCAGTACAGACCAGTATGGACCAGTATGGACCAGTATGGACCAGTGCGGACCAGAACGGACCAGTGCGGACCAGAACGGACCAGTATGGACCACTATGGACCAGTATGGACCAGTATGGACCACTATGGACCATTATGGACCAGTACAGACCAGTATGGACCAGTATGGACCAGTATGGACCAGTGCGGACCAGAACGGACCGGGGCGGACCCTAACGGACCAATATGGACCAGTACGGACCAGTACGGCCCAGTATGGACCAGTACGGATCAGTACGGATCGGTACGGACCGGTATGGATCAGTACGGAACACTATGGACCGGTACGGACGAGTACGGACCAGAACGGACCGGTATGGACCAGTACGGACCACTAGGGAGCAGTACAGAGCAGTATGGACCATTGTGGACCAGTACGGACCAGTTCGTATCAGTACGGACCTGTATGGACCAGTTCGTACCTGTACAGACCAGTATGGACCAGTGCAGACCAGTACGGACCAGTAGGGACCAGTACGGACCAGTACGGACCACTAGGGAGCAGTACAGAGCAGTATGGACCAGTATGGACCAGTACGGACCAGTACGGACCCGTACGGACCAGTACGGACCAGTACGGACCAGTACGGACCAGTAGGGACCAGTATGGAGCAGTACGGAGAGGTACAGACCAGTACGGACCAGCAGGGAACGGTAGGGACCAGTACGGACCAGAATGGACCAGTACGGACCAGTGCGGACCAGAACGGACCAGTACGGACCACTAGGGAGCAGTACGGAGCAGTATGGACCAGTACGGACCAGTAAGGAGCAGTACGGACCACTACAGACCAGTATGGACCAGTACAGACCAGCACGGACCAGTACAAACCACTATGGACCAGTACGGACCAGTACGGAACAGTATGGACAAGTGCGGACCAGTACGGTACAGTACGGACCACTATGGACCAGTACGGACCAGTACGAACCACTGTGGACCGGTACGGACCAGTACGGACCACTAGGTAGCAGTACGAAGCAGTACGGACAATTGCGGACCAGAACGGACCAGTACGGACCAGTACGGACCGGTATGGATCAGTACGGACCAGTACGGAGCAGCATGGAACGGTAGGCACCAGTACGGACCAGTATGGACCAGTACGGACCACTAGGGAGCAGTACGGAGCAGTATGGACCAGTACGGACCACTAAGGAGCAGTACGGACCAGTACAGACCAGTATGGACCAGTACAGACCAGCACGGACTAGTACGGAGCACTATGGACCAGTACGGACCAGTACGGACCAGTACGGACCAGTATGGACCAATAGGGACCACTACGGACCAAAACGGACCAGTATGGACCAGTACGGACCAGTACGGACCAGTACGGACCAGTAGGGACCAGTACGGACTAATAGGGATCACTAGGGACCAGTGCTGACCAGTATGGACCAGTAGGGACTAGAATGGACCAGTACGAACCTCTATGGACCAGTACAGACCAGTACGGACCAGTACGGACCACTAGGGAGCAGTACGGAGCAGTACGGAACAGTATGGGCCAGTACGGACCAGTACGGACCAATATGGACCAGTAGGGACCAGTATTGACCAGTGCGGACCAGTGCGGCCCAGAACGGACCAGTAGGGAGCAGTATGGACCAGTATGGACCAGTACGGACCAGTACGGACCGGTACGGACCAGTACGGACCAGTACGGACCAGTATGGAGCAGTACAGAGAAGTACAGACCAGTACGGACCAGCATGGAACGGTAGGGACCAGTACGGACCAGAACGGACCAGTACGGACCAGTGCGGACCAGAACGGACCAGAATGGACCTGTATGGACAAGTACGGACCACTAGGGAGCAGTACGGAGCAGTATGGACCAGTACAGACCAGTAAGGAGCAGTACGGACCAGTACAAACCAGTATGGACCAGTACAGACCAGCACGGACTAGTACGGACCACTATGGACCAGTGCGGACCAGAACGGGCCAGTATGGACCAGTACGGACCAGTACGGACCAGTATAGACCAGTATGGACAAGCATGGACAAGTACGGACCAGTATGTACATGAACGGACGGGAACGGACCTGAACGGAGAGGAACGGACCGGTACGGACCGGTATGGACCGGTACGGACCGGAACGGACCGGTACGGAGGGGTACGGACAGGTACGGACCGGTACGGACCAGTACGGACAGGTAAGGACCAGTACAGACCGGTACGGACCAGTACGGAAAAGTACAGAACACTACGGACCAGTACGGAACACTACGGAACAGTACGGACCAGTACGGACCGGTATGGATCGGCACGGACCGGAACGGACCGGTATGGATCGGCACGGACCGGAAAGGACCGGTACGGACGGGTACGGACGGGTACGGACCGGTACGGACCGGAACGGAACACTACAGACCAGTACGGAACACTATGGACAAGTACGGACCAGTACGGACCAGTACGGACCGGTATGGACCGGTATGGATCAGTGTGGACAACTACGGACCAGTACGGACCAATACGGACCAGTATGGACAAGTACGGACCAGTATGGACAAGTACGGACCAGTACGGACATGAACGGACCGAAACGGACCAGAACGGAGAGGAACCGGCCGGAACGGACCGGTATGGACTGGTACGGACCGGAACGGACCGGTACGGAGGGGTACGGACAGGTACGGACCGGTACGGACGGGTACGGCCCAGTATGGACCAGTACGGACCAGTACGGACCAGTACGGACCAGTACAGAGCAGTACGGAGCAGTACGGCCCAGTATGGACCACTATGGACCATTACGGTTCAGTATGGCCAGTACGGAGCAGTACGGACCAGTATGGACCAGTACGGATCAGTACGGATCGGTACGGACCGGTATGGATCAGTACGGAACACTATGGACCGGTACGGACCAGTACGGACCAGTACGGACCAGTATGGACCGGTATGGATCAGTATGGACCACTACGCACCAGTACGGACCAGTATGGACAAGTACGGACCAGAACGGACATGAACGGACCGGAACGGACCAGAACGGAGAGGAACGGAGCGGTATGGACCGTTATGGACCAGAACGGAGAGGAACGGACCGGTACAGGCCGGTACGGAACGGTACGGACCGGTACGGACCGGAAGGGAAAGGTACGGACTGGTACGGACCGGAACGGACGGGTACGGACCGGTACGGACCGGTACGGACCGGTACGGACCGGTATGGACCAGTACGGAACACTACGGACCAGTACGGAACACTACGGAACAGTATGGACCAGTACGGAGCAATACGGACCAGTACGGACCGGTACAGACAGGTACGGACGGGTACGGACAAGAATGGACCAGTACGGACCAGAACGGACCAGAACTGACTGGTATGCACCAGTATGGACCAGTACGGACCGCTACGGACCATTACGGACCCGTATGGACCACTATGGACCCGAACGGATCAGAACGGACCGGTACAGACCAGTACGGGCCAGAAAGGACCAGAACGGACCGGTCGGACCGGTACGGATCGGTACGGACCGGTACTGACAAGTACGGACCAGTACGGACCGGTACGGACCAGTATGGATCACTATGGACAAGTACGGACCAGTACGGACCAGTATGGACCACTATGGCCAAGTACGGACCAGTATGGACAAGTACGGACCAGTACAGACATGAACGGACCGGAACGGACCAGAACGGAGAGGAACGGACCGGTACGGACCGGTATGGACCGGTACGGACCGGTACGGACCAGTACGGACTGGTACGGGCCAGAAAGGACCAGAACGGATCGGTCGGAACGGTACGGACCAGTATGGACCAGTACGGACAAGTATGGAACACTACGGACCAGTACGGAACACTACGGAACAGTATGGACCAGTACGGAGCAATACGGACCAGTACGGACCGGTACGGACCGGTATAGACCGGCACGGGCCGGAACGGACCGGTACGGACCGGTACGGACCGGTACGGACGGGTACGGACCAGTATGGACCGGTACGGACGGGTACTGACCGGTACGGACAGGTACGGACCGGAACGGACTGGTACGGACCGGTACGGACAGGTAAGGACCGGTAGGGACCGATACGGACCAGTATGGACCAGTACGGAACACTACAGACCAGTACGGATCACTACGGACAAGTACGGACCAGTACGGACCAGTATGGACCGGTATGGATCAGTGTGGACCACTACGGAACAGTACGGACCAGTATGGACAAGTACGGACCAGTACGGACCAGTACGGACCAGTACTGACCAGTACGGCCCAGTATGTACCAGAACGGAACATTACGGTCCAGTATGGCCAGTACGGATCAGTACGGACCAGTACGGACCAGTACAGATCAGTACGAAACAGTAAGGACCGGTATGGATCAGTACAGACCACTACGGACCAGTACAGACCAGTATGGATCACTATGGACAAGTATGTACCAGTATGGAGAAGTATGGACCAATACGGACATGAACGGACCGCAACGGACCAGAACGGAGAGGAACGGACCGGTACGGACCGGTATGGACCGGTACGGACCGGAACGGACCGGTATGGAGGGGTACGGACAGGTACGGACCGCAACGGACCAGTACGGACCGGTACGGACAGGTAAGGACCAGTACGGACCGCTACGGACCAGTATGGACAAGTACGGAACACTACGGACCAGTACGGAACACTACGGAACAGTATGGACCAGTATGGAGCAATATGGACCAGTACGGACCGGTACGGACCGGTACGGACCGGCACGGACCGGAATGGACTGGTACGGACGGGTACGGACCAGTATGGACCGGTACGGACGGGTACTTACCGGTACGGACAGGTACGGACCGGAACGGACTGGTACGGACCGGTACGGACAGGTAAGGACCGGTAGGGACAGATACGGACCAGTATGGACCAGTACGGAACACTACAGACTAGTACGGATCATTATGGACATGTACGGACCGATACGGACCACTATGGACCGGTATGGATCAGTGTGGACCACTACGGACCAGTACGGACCAGTATGGACAAGTACGGACCAGTATGGACAAGTATGGACCAGTACGAACATGAACGGACCGGAACGGACCAGTACGGACCAGTACAGGCCAGAAAGGACCATAACGGACCGGTATGCACCAGTATGGACCACTACGGGGCAGTACAGACCAGTACGGAACAGTACGGACCAGTACGGACCAGTACGGAGAAGTACGGACCAGTACGGACCTGTATGGACCAGTACGGACCAGTACGGACCAGTACGGACCAGTACGGACCAGTATGGACCAGTACGGACCAGTACAGACCAGTACGGAGCAGTACGGCCCAGTATGGACCACTACGGACCATTACGGTCCAGTATGGCCAGTACGGACCAGTACGGACCAGTATGGACCAGTACGGATCAGTACGGACCAGTATGGACCAGTACGGATCAGTACGGATCGGTACGGACCGGTATGGATCAATACGGAACACTATGGACCGGTACGGACCAGTACGGACCAGTACGGAACGGTATGGATCAGTATGGACCACTACGGACCAGTACGGACCAGTATGGACAAGTACGGACCAGTACGGACATGAACGGACTGCAACGGACCAGAACGGAGAGGAACAGACCGGTACGGACCGGTATGGACCGGTACTGACCGGAACGGACTGGTACGGAGAGGTACGGACAGATACGGACCGGTACGGACGGCTACGGACCGGTACGGACCAGAACGGACCGGTACGGACCAGAACGGACCGGTACGGACCGGTATGCACCGGTATGGACCAGTATGAACCAATACGGACCAGTATGGACCAGTACGGACCAGTACGGACCAGTATGGACCAGCACAGACCAGTACGGACCAGTACGGGCCAGAACGGACCGGTATGCACCGGTATGGACCAGTATGAACCAATACGGACCAGTACGGACCGGTACGGACCGGTACGGACAGGTACGGACGGGTACGGACGGGTACGGCCCAGTATGGACCAGTATGGACAAGTACGGACCAGTATGGAGAAGTACGGACCAGTATGTACATGAACGGACGGGAACGGACCTGAACGGAGAGGAACGGACCGGAACGGACCGGTATGGACCGGTACGGACCGGAACGGACCGGTACGGAGGGGTACGGACCGGTACGCACGGGAACGGATCGGTACGGACCGGTACGGACAGGTAAGGACCAGTACAGACCGGTACGGACCAGTATGGAAAAGTACAGAACACTACGGACCAGTACGGAACACTACGGAACAGTATGGACCAGTACGGAACAATACGGACCAGTACGGACCGGTACGGACCGGTATGGATCGGCACGGACCGGAAAGGACCGGTACGGACGGGTACGGATGGGTACGGACCGGTACGGACGGGTACGGACGGGTACGGACCGGTACGGACCGGAACGGAACACTACAGACCAGTACGGAACACTATGGACAAGTACGGACCAGTACGGACCAGTACGGACCAGTATGGACCGGTATGGATCAGTGTGGACCACTACGGACCAGTACGGACCAGTACGGACCAGTATGGACAAGTACAGACCAGTATGGACAAGTAGAGACCAGTACGGACATGAACGGACCGGAACGGACCAGAACGGAGAGGAACCGGCCGGTACGGACTGGTATGGACCGGTACGGACCGGAACGGACCGGTACGGACCGGTACGGACAGGTACGGACGGGTACGGACGGGTACGGCCCAGTATGGACCAGTACGGACCAGTACGGAACAGTACGGACCAGTACAGAGCAGTAGGGAGCAGTACGGCCCAGTATGGACCACTATGGACCATTACGGTCCAGTATGGCCAGTACGGAGCAGTACGGACCAGTATGGACCAGTACGGATCAGTACGGATCGGTACGGACCGGCATGGATCAGTACGGAACACTATGGACCGGTACGGACCAGTACGGACCAGTACGGACCAGTACGGACCGGTATGGATCAGTACTGAACAGTATCGACCAGTACAGACCAGTACGGAACACTACGGAACAGTAAGGACCAGTACGGACGAATACGGACCAGTACGGACCAATACAGATTAGTACGGACCAGTACGGACCGGTAGGGACCGGTACGGACCAGTATGGACCAGTACGGACCAGTACGGACCAGTATGGACAAGTACGGACCAGTACGGACAAGAACAGACCGGAACGGACCAGAACGGAGAGGAACGGATCAGTACGGACCAGTACGGACAGGTACGGACCGGTACGGACGGGTACGGACAGATACGGAGCGGTACGGACCAGTACGGACCGGTACGGACCGGTACGGACCAGTACGAAACACTACGGACCAGTACGGAACACTATGGACAAGTGCGGACCAGTACGGTCCAGTACGGACCAGTATGGACCGGTATGGATCAGTATGGACCACTACGGACATGTACGGACCAGTGGACCAATATGGACAAGTACGGACCAGTATGGACCTGTACGGACCAGTACGGACATGAACGGACCGGAACGGACCAGAACGGAGAGGAACGGACCGGTACGGACCGGTATGGACCGGTACGGACCGGAACGGACCGGTACGGATGGGTACGGAGAGGTACGGACCGGTACGGACGGGTACGGACCAATACGGACCAGTATGGACCAGTATGGACAAGTACGGACCAGTACGGACATGAAGGGACCGCAACGGACCAGAACGGAGAGGAACGGACTGGTACGGACCAGAACGGACCAGAACGGACCGGTATGCACCGGTATGGACCAGTATGAACCAGTACGGACCAGTATGGACCAGTACGGACGAGTGCGGCCCAGTATGGACCAGTACAGACCAGTACGGAACAGTACGGACCACTACAGACCAGTACAGACCAGTACGGACTAGTATGGACAAGTACGGACCAGTATGGACCACTACGCACCAGTACGGACCAGTATGGACCAGTATGGACTAGTACGGACCAGTACGGACATGAACGGACCGCAACAAACCAGAACGGAGAGGAACGGGCCGGTACGGACCGGTATGGACCGGTACGGACTGGAACGGACCGGTACGGATGGGTACGGACAGGTACGGACCGGTACGGACGGGTACGGCCCTGTATGGACCAGTACGGACCAGTACGGACCAGTAAGGACCAGTACGGACCAGTATGGACCACTATGGACCAGTACAGACCAGTACGGAGCAGTACGGCCCAGTATGGACCACTACGGACCATTACGGTCCAGTATGGCCAGTACGGACCAGTACGGACCAGTATGGACCAGTACGGATCAGTACGGACCAGTATGGACCAGTACGGATCGGTACGGACCGGTATGGATCAGTACGGAACACTATGGACCGGTACGGACCAGTACGGACCAGTACGGACCAGTATGGACAAGTACGGACCAGTACGGACATGAACGGACCGCAACGGACCAGAACGGAGAGGAACGGACCGGTACGGACCGGTATGGACCGGTACGGACCGGAACGGACCGGTACGGAGGGGTACAGACAGCTACGGACCGGTACGGACGGCTACTGACCGGTACGGACCAGAACGGACCGGTACAGAACGGTACGGACAGGTAAGGACCAGTACGGACCGCTACGGACCAGTATGGACAAGTACGGAACACTACGGACCAGTACGGAAGACTACAGAACAGTGTGGACCAGTACGGAGTAATACGGACCAGTACGGACCGGTACGGACCGGTATGGACCGGCACGGACCGGAACGGACCGGTACGGACGGGTACGGACCAGTATGGACCGGTACGGACGGGTACGGACCAGTACGGACCGGTACAGACTGGAACGGACTGGGACGGACCAGTATGGACCAGTACGGAACACTACGGACCAGTACGGAACACTATGGACAAGTACGGACTAGTACGGAACGGACCAGAACGGAGAGGAACGGACTGGTACGGACCAGAATGGACCAGTACGGACCAGTATGGACCGGTACGGACCGGAACGGACCGGTACGGACCGGTACGGACAGGTACGGACGGGTACGGACGGGTACGGCCCAGTATGGACCAGTATGGACAAGTACAGACCAGTATGGAGAAGTACGGACCAGTATGTACATGAACGGACGGGAACGGACCTGAACGGAGAGGAACGGACCGGAACGGACCGGTATGGACCGGTACGGACCGGAACGGACCGGTACGGAGGGGTACGGACCGGTACGCACGGGAACGGATCGGTACGGACCGGTACGGACAGGTAAGGACCAGTACAGACCGGTACGGACCAGTATGGAAAAGTACAGAACACTACGGACCAGTACGGAACACTACGGAACAGTATGGACCAGTACGGAACAATACGGACCGGTACGGACCGGTACGGACCATTACGGACGGGAACGGATCGGTACGGACCGTTACGGACAGGTAAGGACCAGTACAGACCGGTACAGACCAGCATGGAAAAGTACAGAACACTACGGACCAGTACGGAAAAGTACAGAACAGTATGGACCAGTACGGAACAATACGGACCAGTACGGACCGGTACGGACCGGTATGGATCGGCACGGACCGGAAAGGACCGGTACGGACGGGTACGGATGGGTACGGACCGGTACGGACGGGTACGGACGGGTACGGACCGGTACGGACCGGAACGGAACACTACAGACCAGTACGGAACACTATGGACAAGTACGGACCAGTACGGACCAGTACGGACCAGTATGGACCGATATGGATCAGTGTGGACCACTACGGACCAGTACGGACCAGTACGGACCAGTATGGACAAGTACGGACCAGTATGGACAAGTACGGACCAGTACGGACATGAACAAACCGGAACGGACCAGAACGGAGAGGAACCGGCCGGTACGGACCGGTATGGACCGGTACGGACCGGAACGGACCGGTACGGACCGGTACGGACAGGTACGGACGGGTACGGACGGGTACGGCCCAGTATGGACCAGTACGGACCAGTACGGACCAGTACAGAGCAGTAGGGAGCAGTACGGCCCAGTATGGACCAGTATGGACCATTACGGTCCAGTATGGCCAGTACGGACCAGTACGGACCAGTATGGACCAGTACGGATCAGTACGGATCGGTACGGACCGGCATGGATCAGTACGGAACACTATGGACCGGTACGGACCAGTACGGACCAGTACGGACCAGTACGGACCGGTATGGATCAGTATGGACCACTACGCACCAGTACGGACCAGTATGGACAAGTACGGACCAGTACGGACATGACCGGACCGGAACGGACCAGAACGGAGAGGAACGGAGCGGTACGGACCGTTATGGACCGGTACGGAGAGGAACGGACCGGTACGGACGGGTACGGACCGGTACGGACCGGTACGGGCCGGTACGGAACAGTACGGACCGGTACAGGCCGGAACAGAAAGGTACGGACCGGTACGGACCGGAACGGACGGGTACGGACCGGTACGGACCGGTAAGGACCGGTACGGAGCAGTATGGACCAGTACGGACCAGTACGGACCAGTACAGACCAGTACGGAGCAGTACGGCCCAGTATGGACCACTACGGACCATTACGGTCCAGTATGGCCAGTACGGAGCAGTACGGACCAGTATGGACCAGTACGGAACACTACGGACCAGTACGGAACACTACGGAACAGTATGGACCAGTACGGAGCAATACGGACCAGTACGGACCGGTACGGACAGGTACGGACGGGTACGGACAAGAATGGACCAGTACGGACCAGAACGGACCAGAACTGACTGGTATGCACCAGTATGGACCAGTTCGGACCGCTACGGACCATTACGGACCCGTATGGACCAGTATGGACCAGAACGGATCAGAACGGACCGGTACAGACCAGTATGGGCCAGAAAGGACCAGAACGGACCGGTCGGACCGGTACGGATCGGTACGGACCGGTACTGACAAGTACGGACCAGCACGGACCAGTATGGATCACTATGGACAAGTACGGACCAGTACGGACCAGTATGGACCACTATGGCCAAGTACGGACCAGTATGGACAAGTACGGACCAGTACGGACATGAACGGACCGGAACGGACCAGAACGAAGAGGAACGGACCGGTAAGGACCGGTACGGAGCAGTATGGACCAGTACGGACCAGTACAGACAGTACGGAGCAGTACGGCCCAGTATGGACCACTACAGACCATTACGGTCCAGTATGGCCAGTACGGAGCAGTACGGACCAGTATGGACCAGTACGGATCAGTACGGATCGGAACAGACCGGTATGGATCAGTACGGAACACTATGGACCGGTACGGACCAGTATGGACAAGTACGGACCAGTACGGACATGAACGGACCGGAACGGACCAGAACAGAGAGGAACGGACCGGTACGGACCGGTATGGACCGGTACGGACCGGTACGGAGGGGTACGGACAGGTACGGACCGGTACGGACGGGTACGGACCGGTACGGACCAGAACGGACCGGTACGGAACGGTACGGACCGGTAAAGACCAGTACAGACCAGTACGGACCAGTATGGACCAGTATGGAACACTACGGACCAGTACGGAACACTACGGAACAGTATGGACCAGTACGGAGCAATACGGACCAGTACGGACCGGTACGGACCGGTATGGACTGGCACAGATTGGAACGGACCGGTACGGACGGGTACGGACCAGTATGGACCGGTACGGACGGGTACGGACCGGTACGGACCGGTACAGACTGGAACGGACTGCTACGGACCAGTACGGACAGGTAAGGACCGGTACGGACCAGTACGGACCAGTACAGAGCAGTAGGGAGCAGTACGGCCCAGTATGGACCACTATGGACCATTACGGTCCAGTATGGCCAGTACGGAGCAGTACGGACCAGTACGGACCAGTACGGATCAGTACGGATCGGTACGGGCCGGCATGGATCAGTACGGAACACTATGGACCGGTACGGACCAGTACGGACCAGTACGGACCAGTACGGACCGGTATGGATCAGTATGGACCACTACGCACCAGTACGGACCAGTATGGACAAGTACGGACCAGTACGGACATGAACGGACCGGCACGGACCAGAACGGAGAGGAACGGAGCGGCACGGACCGTTATGGACCGGTACGGAGAGGAACGGACCGGTACGGACGGGTACGGACCGGTACGGACCGGTACGGGACGGTACGGGCCGGTACGGAACAGTACGGACCGGTACGGACCGGAACAGAAAGGTACAAACTGGTATGGACCGGAACGGACGGGTACGGACCGGTACGGACCGGTAAGGACCGGTACGGAGCAGTATGGACCAGTACGGACAAGTACGGACCAGTACAGACCAGTACGGAGCAGTACGGCCCAGTATGGACCACTACGGACCATTACGGTCCAGTATGGCCAGTACGGAGCAGTACGGACCAGTATGGACCAGTACGGAACACTACGGACCAGTACGGAACACTACGGAACAGTATGGACCAGTACGGAGCAATACGGACCAGTACGGACCGGTACGGACAGGTACGGACGGGTACGGACAAGAATGGACCAGTACGGACCAGAACGGACCAGAACTGACTGGTATGCACCAGTATGGACCAGTACGGACCGCTACGGACCATTACGGACCCGTATGGACCAGTATGGACCAGAACGGATCAGAACGGACCGGTACAGACCAGTATGGGCCAGAAAGGACCAGAACGGACCGGTCGGACCGGTACGGATCGGTACGGACCGGTACTGACAAGTACGGACCAGTACGGACCAGTACGGACCAGTATGGATCACTATGGACAAGTACGGACCAGTACGGACCAGTATGGACCACTATGGCCAAGTACGGACCAGTATGGACAAGTACGGACCAGTACGGACATGAACGGAACGGAACGGACCAGAACGGAGAGGAACGGACCGGTAAGGACCGGTACGGAGCAGTATGGACCAGTACGGACCAGTACAGACCAGTACGGAGCAGTACGGCCCAGTATGGACCACTACAGACCATTACGGTCAGTATGGCCAGTACGGAGCAGTACGGACCAGTATGGACCAGTACGGATCAGTACGGATCGGAACAGACCGGTATGGATCAGTACGGAACACTATGGACCGGTACGGACCAGTATGGACAAGTACGGACCAGTACGGACATGAACGGACCGGAACAGACCAGAACAGAGAGGAACGGACCGGTACGGACCGGTATGGACCGGTACGGACCGGAACGGACCGGTACGGAGGGGTACGGACCGGTACGCACGGGAACGGATCGGTACGGACCGGTACGGACAGGTAAGGACCAGTACAGACCGGTACGGACCAGTATGGAAAAGTACAGAACACTACGGACCAGTACGGAACACTACGGAACAGTATGGACCAGTACGGAACAATACGGACCGGTACGGACCGGTACGGACCAGTACGGACGGGAACGGATCGGTACGGACCGTTACGGACAGGTAAGGACCAGTACAGACCGGTACAGACCAGCATGGAAAAGTACAGAACACTACGGACCAGTACGGAAAAGTACAGAACAGTATGGACCAGTACGGAACAATACGGACCAGTACGGACCGGTACGGACCGGTATGGATCGGCACGGACCGGAAAGGACCGGTACGGACGGGTACGGATGGGTACGGACCGGTACGGACGGGTACGGACGGGTACGGACCGGTACGGACCGGAACTGAACACTACAGACCAGTACGGAACACTATGGACAAGTACGGACCAGTACGGACCAGTACGGACCAGTATGGACCGGTATGGATCAGTGTGGACCACTACGGACCAGTACGGACCAGTACGGACCAGTATGGACAAGTACGGACCAGTATGGACAAGTACGGACCAGTACGGACATGAACAAACCGGAACGGACCAGAACGGAGAGGAACCGGCCGGTACGGACCGGTATGGACCGGTACGGACCGGAACGGACCGGTACGGACCGGTACGGACAGGTACGGACGGGTACGGACGGGTACGGCCCAGTATGGACCAGTACGGACCAGTACGGACCAGTACAGAGCAGTAGGGAGCAGTACGGCCCAGTATGGACCAGTATGGACCATTACGGTCCAGTATGGCCAGTACGGACCAGTACGGACCAGTATGGACCAGTACGGATCAGTACGGATCGGTACGGACCGGCATGGATCAGTACGGAACACTATGGACCGGTACGGACCAGTACGGACCAGTACGGACCAGTACGGACCGGTATGGATCAGTATGGACCACTACGCACCAGTACGGACCAGTATGGACAAGTACGGACCAGTACGGACATGACCGGACCGGAACGGACCAGAACGGAGAGGAACGGAGCGGTACGGACCGTTATGGACCGGTACGGAGAGGAACGGACCGGTACGGACGGGTACGGACCGGTACGGACCGGTACGGGCCGGTACGGAACAGTACGGACCGGTACAGGCCGGAACAGAAAGGTACGGACCGGTACGGACCGGAACGGACGGGTACGGACCGGTACGGACCGGTAAGGACCGGTACGGAGCAGTATGGACCAGTACGGACCAGTACGGACCAGTACAGAGCAGTACGGAGCAGTACGGCCCAGTATGGACCACTATGGACCATTACGGTCCAGTATGGCCAGTACGGAGCAGTACGGACCAGTATGGACCAGTACGGAACACTACGGACCAGTACGGAACACTACGGAACAGTATGGACCAGTACGGAGCAATACGGACCAGTACGGACCGGTACGGACAGGTACGGACGGGTACGGACAAGAATGGACCAGTACGGACCAGAACGGACCAGAACTGACTGGTATGCACCAGTATGGACCAGTTCGGACCGCTAACGGACCATTACGGACCCGTATGGACCAGTATGGACCAGAACGGATCAGAACGGACCGGTACAGACCAGTATGGGCCAGAAAGGACCAGAACGGACCGGTCGGACCGGTACGGATCGGTACGGACCGGTACTGACAAGTACGGACCAGTACGGACCAGTATGGATCACTATGGACAAGTACGGACCAGTACGGACCAGTATGGACCACTATGGCCAAGTACGGACCAGTATGGACAAGTACGGACCAGTACGGACATGAACGGACCGGAACGGACCAGAACGAAGAGGAACGGACCGGTAAGGACCGGTACGGAGCAGTATGGACCAGTACGGACCAGTACAGACCAGTACGGAGCAGTACGGCCCAGTATGGACCACTACAGACCATTACGGTCCAGTATGGCCAGTACGGAGCAGTACGGACCAGTATGGACCAGTACGGATCAGTACGGATCGGAACAGACCGGTATGGATCAGTACGGAACACTATGGACCGGTACGGACCAGTATGGACAAGTACGGACCAGTACGGACATGAACGGACCGGAACGGACCAGAACAGAGAGGAACGGACCGGTACGGACCGGTATGGACCGGTTACGGACCGGTACGGAGGGGTACGGACAGGTACGGACCGGTACGGACGGGTACGGACCGGTACGGACCAGAACGGACCGGTACGGAAC